>NW_018364623.1:27254-30516 GCF_002078875.1 Numida meleagris | reverse complement strand
CCGTGGGAACCTGGTGGTGGCGGAGGTGAGGGGCTGCGCTGCTGCCCTCATCTTTGTCCTTGGCATCTTCTTCGTCGTCGATGCCCACAGCCTCTGGGTACAGAGAGATGAGAATCCTGGTGGGGAAGGTCTTAAATTGTTTTGATCTCCTATCGATGTCTTAGAGATCTCCAGTAGATCTCCTCTACATCTCCCCAGTTCTCCCCTTCCTCCCCTTCCATTCTCCTCTAGAATCCACCAGGTGTACCATTCCATCCACTATTGGTCACCTACAAATTTCCCAAGTGTCCCCGCCCCCATTCCATCCCCTATAAATCCCCCCACGTGCCCCCTGCCTCCCCTTCCAGTCCCTATAGATTACCCCAGTCATTTTGTGCATTGAGCACAATCCCTTACTGATCCCCTATAAATGCACCCAAGTGTCATCCTCCCCTTCCATCCCCTACATATCCCCACATGCCCAACAAGTCTCACTCCCCCTCATCCCCCCCATAACACCCACCCTGTTCCCCTCCCATTTTGACACAGGGCCCACCCACAAATTCCCAAGGCTGTGCACTTCCAGGTAAGGCTGTGGGTCAGGGACCCCAAATCTCAACCTGCCCCTTGGACTCCCCATACTCCACCTGGACCCCCACCTCACATGGCTTACTCTAAATTTACGTGCGCCTCCCAGATCCTGACCATGGGGAAGTGCAAATCTGCATTGTGGAGACCTCCCAGGCCCCAAATTGAAGTCCTTGGAGCCCCTGGGGATCTCCCAGCCTTAAACACCCCTCTGACAGTGTGGGCAATCCTAAACCATGTCGTGGGACCTCCAAAAGCCACACATAGGAACTCCCAATATTGGACCAGTGGGACCCCGGATCAAAGCCCCCCCAGATCCTCAAACACGCCATCAATGACCACCCCCGCACACTTACAGCAGAGGTGTCCCTCCTCCCAGTCACACTGAGGAAACCCACTCTCGTTCTCCACTGTTTCCAGGTGCCCCTGGTGACAGTGAGGGACCAACCTGCGCTGACAAGGAGCTCCCGCCCCATGTGGGCACCCGCCATCGCCCAGCTCCCATTTATCTGTGCTAATGTGGGTGCTGGGGGACCCTACTAATGCCTCCGCCCAGGGTGACACACTTCTGGGGCGCACTGTGCAGAAACCCAAATTCCCTGTTTTGAGCTCCCTGATGCTCTCTTCACCCGTCAATGAGTCCCAGATCTCCTCAGATCTAACACTAATTCCTCACCAGTGCCCTCCAGGTGCTTTCCAATCACACCAAATTCCTAAATGCTCATCCCTAACCACAGCATCCTTCCTTTGGCACCTCAAATCCCTCAGCACTCTTTGACAAACCCAAATCCTTCCCAATCCACCCGACCTCCAGCATCAGTGCTGTGGAATCCCCAGGTCAGTCTCAATCCACCCCAGCCCTACAGATCACATCCAGGGCCGATGACTCCCATTCCATCCAGTATAATTTCCCCATAGATCCCCTATGGATCATCTCTGTTATTTCACCCTTCCACTTCTGTCTTATTAAACAAGTTTTATCTCAACCTCAGAGTTCCACATTTTTTCTCTCTGATTCTCTCCCCTATCCCACTGGGAGAAATCACTGAGAATCCAAGCTGTGTGGTGCTGAGCTGCTGCCGGGTGCCAGCACCGCACTCCTTGTGGTGGGGGCCCAACGTGGGGCGCAAAGGGTGGAGATCCCAACAGATGTGAGCAGAGCGTGTTCCAACACAACTGCTCTCAGTGGGACAGCAGCCTCAGAGCTGCTGCTCACAGCGCTCAGCTCTTCCTTCACTCGCTGCCATCCCTTGCTCACAGGGCTGCTACCTTCCTTCCGCTTGTGCTGGTTCTCGTCTCTGAGAGCTGCCCTCGGCTTCTGGATGCTTCTGCCCATTTGTCTGCAGCGTGTGCCCCTCCTCATTTCAACGATGGGACGTGACACTCACGTGGCGGTGTTGGCAGGATCCCCTCTGTGCGGGAAGGTGCAGAGGTGACCTCTGATCTCTAGCCCAGGAAGGCTCTATGGCGGGAGAGGTGTGAGCATGGTCAAGCCATGGCTGCCTGGGAAATGCCGGTGCTGGGCTGCTGCCCTGCTCCTGAGCAGCTGCAAAGGTGCAGGCTGTGCCCTTCCCCACCGCAAATGGCTTGGGCTCACAACCATGTGCACCATCCCAGTGCTGGACGGGAAGGATTTCCAGCCGCTGGCAAAGAACAGAACTTGTGGCCACAGCAAGGAAAAGCCACCGAGTGCGCTGTCCTGGGAGCAGCACTGCTGACAGCCCAGAAGGAGAGGCACCGCATTCAACACACTGCTGCTGCAGCACTGACATCCTGGCACCAACAAGGGACAGCCCTGCAGAGCCCATTCCCTGCTGAACGTAACAGCACTCAGCCACTGTGTGTGGTGCTGCCACATCCAGGAGATCAGGAAAGATTTCTGCAGTCTGAATTCGGAGGATGGGAACAAGGGATGGACCTTGCCTTGCTCTCAGAAAGCCAGCCAGCGTTCTCAAGTGCAAATGCATGCACAGACCCTGACACACACATAAACACGCACAGATGCTGATACATGTGCAAGTCCGTGCACAGACCCTTGGTCAGCACCAGTCATTTCCAGAAACAGGGAGGGGCGCTGGGGAGGAAACAGCTGCAGTTTCCCCCAGGCACAATCCCAGGCACAGGATGAAGGTGCGGGTGCAGTGGTTCCTCCTCCCCTGCACGTCGCTGTAGCTGTGCACCTCACCCTGGAACAGCAGCAGCAGGCAGAGGGGCCGGCGTTGAGCATGGCTCTGGAAAAGCTGCAGGAGGGTGATGGGCGGCTGGCGGGACAAATGCCACCGGCACCACAGGGACAAGCCCACCTAAGCCACAAAAGCTCCCAGCTGTGCCCAGAGGAAGGGGAACCAACAGCCACGCAGCAGCAGCAGCAGCTCCACAACTACCAGCACCGACACATACAGCATCACCTTCTGTTTCATTTTCCTTTTTCTCTTCTCTTCCCTTCCCTCTTCTTCTCTCATTTTTGCCCCTTCCTTTTTCCAGCACTGTGGGGGCACTTTGCCCCACTGCGTTCTCATCCATCTGCCCGTCCTCCTCCTGCTTGGCTGCCTGCTCCGGGACGTGCATCTCCTGATCCAGTACGGACACATCAAAGGTCCCAGCACTCTGTGTCCATTTCTCTCTCCATCCTTCCACCTCTCTGTCTGTCTATCTGCCTACATACCTCATCAATCTGCCCATTTGTCTGCCCATC
>NW_018364623.1:24655-26091 GCF_002078875.1 Numida meleagris | reverse complement strand
CCTTCCACAAATGGGAATCTTTGCCCCAACAACCAGGGCAAAATGCCCTTGAAATGGGAATCCCTTTGCAAAAGGCAGGTGAAAGCATTCTAGAATGGGAATTGTTCACTCCAAATCCAGGATAAAACCTTCCAGAAGCAGGAATCCCCCTTCCAGATGAGAATTAAACCCTCCAGATCCAGGAGCGCTCCTCCCCATAACAATAAAACTCTCCAGAAGCAAGAATCTTCCCAGAAAAGCAGAACAGACCTTGGCAGAAACGGGGATCTTGCCCCAAAAGGCAGGATCAAATATTCCAGAATGGGAATCTCCCACCATAAGAACAGGACAAAATCATCCAGAAACAGGAATCGTCCATCACAAGTAGGAAAAAAACTTCCAGAAATGAGAATTTTTCCAAAAAATTTTAATAAATACAGCCTTCAGAACTGGGAATTCTTGGAATAGGAATCAAACTCTCCAGAAATACCGGAAAGATAAAGCTTTGCAGAAAGAGGAATCCTCCCCCAAAAAGCAGGATAAATCCTTCAGAAAGGGAATTCTCCACCAGACGTGTGGGAGGAAAACCCTCCAGAAATGAGAATCCTGTCCCAAAAGCATTGTGGGATGCGTGCTGGTTTGGGTTGGAGCGATGAAGACGTGCCATGGGGAGCACATGTGTGTCCTTGGTGTTTGCTGTGGGGACAGATGTGCAGACACAGGGCACACGGTAAGGACACACGTGTGCAGTGTTGTGCACATGGATCAGTGTACATGTATGACATCACACATACACACATGGAGGCACAGAGATAAGCTCATAGTACACACATGTGTACATCTATTGAGCATATGTGACACTGTCCACAGATGTAATACATTTGAACACATGCAGAGATACATGCATGCAGTGCACACGTGATGGTGAGCACACCCAACTCACCTGCACTGTGCACACTTGAAGTACATGTGTGCAGCCAACACACACGTGTTTGTGCACACAGATCGGAGGCATCAGTGGTGCCCCCCAGTGGCCACCTCGGCATAGATAACAGAGGGCTGGGGGGCAGCAGGGAGGGTTGGAGGCTGCATGCTGTGGGTCACAGCTTGCAGCTCGATGTAGGTCCGACCCTCGCTGTCACCGGGTGGCACCTGGAGACACAGTAGGAATGCAGAGTGTCACCATGGGGGTCCCCAGTGTGCTCCAGGAGGGAAACCCCATAAGTGCTGTTTGGGGTTCCTACTACATTGTGTGAAAGTGCCCATGGGGTCTGAGTGGTGTTTAGGGTTTGGAGGGGCCAGGGTGATCAGGGGATCCACAATGCAGATTTAGAGTTTCCCTTGGGCTGGATTTGGGGGATGTGCTTAATGTAAGGGCAAACCATATGAGGCTGGGGGTCCCCTGGGTTCCCACGGGCAGGGTTTGGGGCTCACTGTGGGACTGGGGGGGCTCCAAG
>NW_018364623.1:20749-24228 GCF_002078875.1 Numida meleagris | reverse complement strand
GGCTATGGGTGGGGGAGGCTTGAGGGGTTTTGGAGGGGATCTACTGGGAAAAAAAGACATTTAACCCCTTCCCCACCAGGGCTCTCATCTCTCCGTATCCGACATCTGTGAGGAACAAGGAAGAAGAAGATGACAAGGATGAGGATAAAGACAAAGGCAGCAGTGCAGCCCCCAGCCACCACCACCACCAGGTTCCCATGGGAACTAAATGCAGCACCTGTGAGGTCAGGATGAACAGGTTATCACATCCCTGGCCACTACCTCGGTGGGGACAGGAGGTGACACAGCCACCCATGGTGGACACCAAGTGGTACTCAAATGGGGTTGAGACCAACCTGGGGGTGCAGGTGTGGGTGTCACCTCCAGTGTCACGCTGTCCCCAAGAGGTGAGGACACAAAGGGGTAATGCCAGGGGTGGTAGGAGCACCTATAGGTGCCAGTGTCAGCTGGGGTGACCTCAAAGAGGGTGAAGGTGGCTGTGCCCCTACTGTCAGGCTCCTGGCACTGGATAGGGGCTGAGCACCCATCCTTGTGCGGGAGGAAGGCAGACCCATAGTTCTTTTTCCAGCAGCGGATGGTGACATTGGTTCCTGTCCCCACACATCCCTCGGGGCAAAGAGAGATGCTGGGTGGTTGGAAGATGCGATCTGCATGAGGGGAAGGGACAGCAATGGGACACGGTTCTGTTGGGAGCACCCAGAGGCATCTGGTGTCCCCAGCGCCCTCACCTGTCACCACCAGCTCCACAGGGTCACTCTTCTCCGATTACTCCTCTGACTCAGGCACCCGATACTGACACCGATATGTACCTACATGATCCATCCTTGTGCTAATGAAGGAGAACTCGACATGGTCCGCCAGACCCAGGCAGCCAGACGGGGCAGGTGGCAGCGCAGGGTGACATTGTTCCCCAGGGACACCCCCTGGCTGGGGTGCAGCCACAGGGAGGGTTGGAGCATTAGGACAGGGGACACCAGGCAGCCTTGTCCCTGCACACCCTCCTGGACCCCTCGGATGGCCTCCTCCCCACAGTCCTCTCCCTATGTCCCCATTGATCCCTCCATCCCCATACTGACGGAGCTGCGCCCTGTTTGCTGCCACCAGACACCAACCTGCAAGGGACATGGTCCTGGTCCCACTCAGTGTCACCAACCCCTGTGGCACCATGTCCCCATTGTCACTCACCCAGGATGAGGGCCAGCGCCATTGTTTGCATGAGGCAGGAGCAGCTTGGGGACAGTGAGACTGCAGTGGGAACAAGAAGCTGCTGCAGAGCTGCTGTCAGTTCCTCTATGGGGAGAGGATGCTGTGATGTCACCTCCTGATGTGGCAATTTTGGTGCCCAAATGGGTGGTGGCACCCTGGAGTCCCCAATAATGTGTTACACATGGAGCGATGCAAACAGTCCCCGTTGGGTTGCCCTTTGCAGATTGTCATCGTTTGGGTGTCACACACTGTCTGTCCCCATTGAGCTGCCAGGGCATGGCTTTGCAAGGTGTGCCCCATGGCATGCTAAACACAGGACACGTACTGCAATGGGATGTCCCACATTGGATGTCACATGCCATCCCCAACACGTCCAGCCAGCTGTCACCACACACTTTGGGTACCACACTCTGTCCCCACTGCGCTTTCCTCTGCCATCCCCACTGGGGACAGCAGCAGGGACCTTTGGGGACACAGTGACACTCACACAGACATGGGGCACACTATGAGGACACACATTTTTAGTGGGGCACACATGTGGTACTGACATCAGGCACATGCTATGGACATGTGCATGCAGTGGTGACATACATGGAGTGCCAACACGGGAACTGCATGCTTAGGACACAGATGTGCATTGTTGTGTGCATGCTTTGGTGTACATGTATTGTGTCACACGAACACACTCAAAGGCTCAGGGTTAGCCATGTTGTACACGTGTACGTACATTTATTGCGCATATGTGGCAGCACACAAGGACAGCATGTGACCACATGTCTTGCTGCGTGTATGTAATGATGTGTGGTGTTGAGCACGTAGAGCACACCTTCACATTCTACGCTCTAAGTGCACGTGTTCACAACACGCACAAATTTGTGCAGACATACAGCTGCACACATGTCATTCTGCACATGCAAACCCCCACAGTGGGGCAGAGCCGCCATCATATGGGGCAGGGCGGGGGGAGTCTGCAGGGTGGGGTGTGGGTGGGACATGGCATGTGTAGGGGTAGGAGTGGGGCTGTGGTTGTGGTTGGGGTTCAGGTTAGAGATCAGGTTTGGGTGAGGGTGAGAGTAGGGTTAGGGTCGGGGTTAGGGTTAGGGTGACTAGTTAGGGTTAGGTTAAGGTTTAGGGTTACGGGTTAGGGATAGAGTTAGGGTGAGGGTTAGGGTTAGGGTTACAAGTTAGGATTAGAGTTATGTCATTTGGGTTAGGGTTAGGGTTAAGTTTATGGTTAAGTTTTAGGTTATGGTTAGGGTTAATATAAGGGTTAGGGTTAGGATTAGGGTAGGGTTAGGGTTAGGTGTTGTAGAGGATTAGGGTTAGGGTTAATTTTAGGGTTAGGTTTCGGGTTAGTTTTAGTGCTAGCATTAGGTTAGGGTTAGGGTTAGTGTTTGGATTAGGGTTAGAGTAGGTTTAGGGCTGGGTTAGGATTAGTGTTAGGGTTAGGGTAGGGTTCATGTTAGCGTTTACATTAGGTTTAGGGTTAGGATTCGATTTCATTTAGGGTAGGTTTCAGCTGAGGGTTAGAGTTACAGTTAAATTTAGGGTTAGACTTCAGATTAGGTTTCAGGTTAGGGTTAGGGATAGAGTTAGTGTAGTGTTAGGTTTAGGGCTAGAGTTATGTTAGGATTAGGGTTAGGGTTAGGGTTAGAGTGAGGGTAGGCTGAGGGCTGAGTTAGGATTACTGTTATGGTTGGGGTAAGGTAAGGGTAGATGTCATGTTAGAGTTAGCGTCAGATTTTGGGTAGAGTTAGGGTTAGAATGAGGGTTAGGGTAGGGTTGGGGTAGGGTTTGATTTAGGGTTATGTTTAGTATTAGTGTTAGGGTTAGTCTTAGGGTACGGTTAGGGTTAGGTTTAGGGTGAGGGTTAGGCTCAGGATTAGGGTAGGGTAAGGACTGGGTTAGGATTACTGTTACGGTTAGGATTCGGGTTAGGGTAGGTGTTATGATGGAGTTAACATTAGGTTTTTTTGGGGGTTATTGTTAGGGTTAGAGTTAAGTTTGGGGTTAGGGATGGGGTTAGGGTTAGCCGCATGATTAGAGTTAGCAGTATGGTTTGGGTTAGGATTACGGTAAGGGTTAGGGCAGGGTTAGGGTTAGGGTATGTGTTGGGGTTAAGGTTAGGATTAAGGTTACGGTTAGGGTTATGATTAGGGTTAGTTTTTGAGTAAGGTTAGTGTTAGGGTTAGATTTAGGTTTTGTGTAGGTTTATGATTAGGTTTAGGGTTGTGTTTCCTATTAGTTTTAGGGCTAGCCTTAGGTTAGGGTTA
>NW_018364623.1:15461-19421 GCF_002078875.1 Numida meleagris | reverse complement strand
AAACTCTCCAGCATTTCCCCTTTCATTACAAAAAGGGGGAAGTCAGCTCTCCTGCCCTTTCCCTTACTGCTGTTCCCACACAGCCCTCCCACCCACAAACTTCCTTTTTTTCCCCATGTTCTTGCAAAAACCCACAACCCCTCTGCCCTCTTCCAAACGGTCACAAAAATGCATTTGCCCTTGTCACCAAAAATCTGCCCCAAAACCGTTGTGGGCTGGGGGGTGGTTTGGGTTGTGGAGCTGGAGATGTGCCATGGGGAGCACACGCTAAGGACACGAGTGTGCTGTGGGGACAGACGTGGTGCAGACACAGGGCACATGCTGATTACATGTGTGTACTGTGTAGGCACACATGTAGTGCAGACACAGGGAGCACGTGCTAAGGACACACATGAGCAGTAATGTGTGCAGCTATCGGTGTACACATATGATGTCACACACACACACACAGAGGCACAGAGTGAAGTGTGTACTACACATGTTTGTATATCCTTTGTGCACATGTAATGGTGCACACATATTTAATACACATCGATGTGTTCACATGCACAGGTACATGGATGTAATTCACACGTGATGGTGAACACATGGAGTATACCTGCACTGCGCATGCTTGAAGTACGTGTGCACACAACGAATACATGTTTGTGCACACGTGGGGACATCAGCAGGGTCGCCCAGTGCCCACCTCAGCATAGATAATGGGGGATTCAGGGGCGGCAGAGGGGCTGGGGGTGCAGGTGCTGGGGGTCACAGCTCGCAGCTCGGCGTAGGTCAGACCCTCGCAGTCACCGGGGGGCACCTGGGGACACAGGGGACAGCAGTGTGACCATGGGTTCCCAACATGTGTGAGGGGATGATGCCATTGTGTAAGTGTGTGGGGGGCTGTCCAAGAGGGGGGGTTGAGAGTCTGAGGAGGCGTAGATTTTGGGAACCTGTGGTTGTGACATTGGGGTTCCCTGTGGGTGGTGTTTGGGATTCTGCTATGGTTTGGGGCTACCTATAGAGTCTGGGTTGTTTAAAATTTAAAGCATCCCAGAGGGCCTGGAGGGCTTAGATTTGGGGTGTGGGGCATCCCCAGAGTGGAGATATGGAGTTCCCCGTGGGCTGGATTTTGGGGTGCACATAACGTCATGGTAATCCATAAAAGGTGGGGGGTTCCTTGGGGTCCCCACGGGCAGGGTTTGGGGTTCCTTGGTGAGGACTGAGGGAGGGGCAAAGGGTCAGGTTGGGGTTTGGGGTCCCCTCACCCAGACACTGACCTGGAACTGCACGGCATCGGGGCTTCTGGGTGAGGCACCTGAGATGAAAAGCAGAGAGGAGAAGGGTGGGGTTATGGGGGGCCCAAACAACACCTGTGGGGATCTATAGGGGACTTATAGTGGATTGAAGCCATTTCACCCTTTCCCCACCTGGGCTCTCATCTCTTTGTATCTGTTGTCTGCGGGCAATGAGGAGAAAGGAGACAACGAGGAGGAGGATGAAGAGGATGGCAGCAGCACAGCCCCCTGCTACTGCTGTTACCGGGTTCCATTGGGGTCCCCGAGTGTCACCTGTGAGGTCCGGGTGTTTGGGTGTTCCTATCCCCAGCCACCACCACAATGAAAGTGGGATGCAGTGACACTGTCACTCATGGGTGGCAAGAGGAGCAAGGAAAGGAGGGCTCAGACCTACCTGAGGGTGCGTGAGTCATTGTCACCTCTAGCGTTACATTGTTCCCAAGGGGTGAGAACAGAAGGCAGCAGCCCCCAGCGCGGAAGGAGCACCTATAGGTGCCTGCGTCAGCTGGGGTCACTCCAACAAGGGTGAAGTTGGCCGTGCCCCCACCATTGGGCTCCTGGTGCTGGATAGGGGCTGAGTGCCCGACCTTGTGCAGGAAGATAATGCCCCCATAATTCTGGTTCTGGCACTGGATGGTCACATTCATCCCCTCCTCCACGGGTTCATCAGCTCTCAGGAAAATGTGGGGAGGGGGGTATCTTGGATCTGAGTGCAGACAGGAAATAGCGATGGGACACGGCCCTGTGGGGACAGCCCAGGGCCATCTGCTTTCCCCAGTGCCCTCACCTGTCACCCTCAGCTCCACGGGGTCACTCATATTCGATGTCCACAGTGGCTCCAGTATCTGGTATTGACACCAATACTTCACTGCATCTTCCTGCTTTATGCCAACCAAGGAGAACTCAGCTGTATCCTGCTCCTTGTCTATGTCCTTCTCAGACGTCAAACGTCCATCCTTGTACAGCCAGACCCGGGCAGCCGTCTGGGACACGTGGCAGCGCAGGGTGACATTGTCCCCCAGGGACACCCCCTGGCTGGGGTGCAGTGACAGGGAGGGTCGGGGCACTAGGACAAAGGACACCAGCCAGCTTTGTCCCTGCACACCCTCCTCGACCCCTCTGATGGCCTCCTCCCCACCCTCCCCTCCCTCTGTCCACATTCTCCCCATGTCCCCATACTCACGCTGCTGAGCTCTGTTGGCTGCCACCAGACACCAACCTGCAAGGAACATGGTCCTGGTCTCACACAGGGCCACCAACCCCCATGGCACCATGTCCCCATTGTCACTCACCCAGGATGAGGGCCAGCACCATTGGTGCCATGAGGCAGGATCAGCCTGGGGACAGCGAGACTGCAGTGGGCACAGGATGTGGCTGGAGAGCTGCTGTCAGTTCCTCTTGTGGTTGTAGTGCTGTGATGTCATCTCCGCATCTTGTATTACTTGCCCCTGATCACTAATTAGTGACTGTCACCCCTCAGTGTCACACGCCATCCCCAAAGGGCTACCAGCTTAAAACCCTCTCAGTGAGCCCTGCCAGCTCCAGGGCTGGGATCCGTATCCCCCTTGCAGACAGGTAGGACCCACCTGCAGCCATCAGCCTGGCGCCGAGTTAAAGCACCCCGTGGTCAGGAAAAGCAAAACTTCTGCAGTGGCACCCACCTCGCAGCCGCGTATTTATCAGATGGGTTTCCCTGTCCTCTCAGTATCCCTCGCTGCCACTGAGGGGATAGAGGAGAACTCCACCTGTACTCCCACTGCGTCCACAGACCACCCAGGTCCCCTGTGGGCCCTTTGCATGGCCCTCAGGCTTCTCTCAGTGAATGCATCGCTGCTGGCCTGAGCCATCAGCAAGGGAGAAGAACCAGAGGGGTGAAGCAGAGCAGGAGTCTCCTGGTGATGTCCCTGAGCTGGGCTCCAGGAGGGCAGCACACTTCCTGGTAGCACATGACACCAAGCTGGGAGGAAATGTTGACCTGCCTGGGGGTAGGAAGGCCCTTCAGAGGATCTGCACAGGCTGGGGAGCTGGGCTGAGGCCAGTGGGATGAAGTTCAAGAAGATCAAGTGTCAGGTCCTGCGCTTTGGTCACAACAAGCCCAGAAAATTGGACAGGCTTGCGGCAGAGAGGCTGGAAAGATGTGGTGAGGAAAAGGATCTGGGAGCGTTAGCTCACAGCTGGCTGAACATGAGCCAGCAGAGTGCCCGGGTGGCCAAGAAGGACAATGGCATCCATTGCTGGCATTGTACCAGCAACAGAGCAGCCAGCAGGAGCAGGGAGGTGGTCTTCCCTCTGTACACAGCACTGGGGAGGCCGAGCCAGGAGTACTGAGTTCAGTGTTGGAGCTCTCACTACAAGAAAGAATCTGAAGCCCTGGAGCATGGTCAGAGAAGGGCAGCGGAGCTGTGAGGGGTCTGGAGCACAAGCGTGATGGGGAGCGGCTGCGGGAACTGGGATGGGTCAGTGTGGAAAAGAGGAGGCTGAGGGCTGATCTTCTCGCTCTCTACAGCTCCCTGAAGGGAGGTTGTGTCGAGGTGGGGGTCGGCCTCTCTGGAACAGGGTTCCCAGGGAGGTGGAGGAGTCACCGTCCCTGGAGGGTTCAAGGAATGTTTAGATGTTGTACTGAGGGACATGGTTTGTTGGGAAATCCTGGTGATAGGTGGATGGTTGGAGTGGATGATCT
>NW_018364623.1:8210-12691 GCF_002078875.1 Numida meleagris | reverse complement strand
GGACAGGAGCACTGTTCTCATTAGGATTGCTGATGGCATTTGGACCTTGAGTGCCAGGTTCACCTCAATGAGTTCCCGTGGGAAACCCCAGCTCTGCACTGCAGACACGGTCGTCCAACTCGGGGCATCACTGCAGCCTGATGTCTTGCATTTGGCCTCCCACTGTGCAAGGCCATATGCTGGCAGAACTTGGGGGACACTGTGTGACAGCTGAGGTGGAACAGTCTGTGTGGGGCCCCTCAGTGGAGCCAGATGTGCTGCTGTGTGTGTGCCACCCCATTGGGTTCAAAACATTGCCACTCCTTGGGGACCAAATTGGACACATCAGCAGGTGACATCACAGCATCCTGTCACAAAAGGGAACTGAAAGCAGCTCTCTCACCACCAGTTGACCCCACTGCAGTCTCGCTGTCCCCAAGCTGCTCCTGCCTCATGGCACCAGTGGCGCTGGCCCTCATCCTGGGTGAGTGACAATGGGGATGTGGTGCCACGGGGGTTGGTGGCCCTGTGTGGGACCAGGATCGTGTCTCTTGCAGGTTGGTGGTTGGTGGCAGCCAGCAGAGCTCAGCACGGTGAGTATGGGGAGAGGGGGAGAATGAGGGCAGAGGGAGGGGAACATGGGGAGGGGCCTATCTGGGGTGTCCAGGAGGGTGTGCACGGACAAGGCTGACTGGTGTCCTTTGTCCTAGTGCCCCAACCCTCTCTGTCACTGCACCCCAGGCAGGGGGTGTCCCTGGGGGACACTGTCACCCTGCGATGCCACCTGTCCCGGATGGCTGCCTGGGTCTGGCTGTACCAGGACAGAGGTTGGACACACAACAAGTACAAGGACAAGGAGCAGGACGTGGTCGACTTCTTCATTAGCACAAGTCGGGAACATGCGGGGACGTATCGGTGCCAGTACCACGTGTCAGAGCCATTGGGGATATCAGAGCAGAGTGATCCTGTGGAGCTGGTGCTGACAGGTGAGGGTGCTGGGGATAACGGGTGATTCCGGGCTGTCCCCATTGGGTGGTGTCTCATCTCTCTCCCTTCCCTACACACAGATCGCAGCTACCCGCCACCCGGCATTTCCATCAGCCCCAAGGGAGGGGTGGGGATGGGGACAAATGTCACCATCCGCTGCTGGAACAGGGATGATGGGGTCACATTCCTCCTGCACAAGGATGGGCTTTTGTCCCCTACCCAGCATCAGGAACTCGATGCTGGGGGCACAGCCACCTTCATCATCTTTGGGGTGACCCCAGCTGATGCTGTCACCTATAGGTGCTCCTACCGACCCTGGGCTCACCCCTTTGTGTCCTCACCCCTTGGGGACAGTGTGACACTGCAGCTGACTCCCACACCTGCACCCCCAGGTAGGTCTGAGCTCCCCACGTGTTTTTCCCTCGTGTCACCCATGGGTGGCAGTGTCNCAGCAGTTCATTTGAGCAGAGGTTGGGATCAAGAGAGGATTTAGATCCAAAGCCCCAGAGATGGAGGGAGCGTGACTCGGGGCATTGGAAAGACCCAAAGTGTCTCAGCTCATTTTGTGCAAGAAGCCCATTGAGCCTTAAGAAATTAACAGCTCATTGCTGCTGAGGAAGATTTTCCTATGGAACAAACATATACTTTTATTTGCAGTTCACAACTTTCGAATGCGTGTCACTCCAAATGACAACATGTATGTACATCCAACACAGGGAAAAGTATGGGCACCGAATGATGCCTGTGCTTCTCATCCCAAAAACAGCCATCAGCCAAGCACTCCAATATGGGGCTTGGTGCTCTCTGTGAGCTCCCAGTGTGGGCAATGGCATCAAACCTCCTCATCCCTGAACTGAAGGAGGAAAGCCCCATCCTATGGGTCAGCTCCTGGAACCTGCAGCATGTTGTTGCCCCAGAAGGGGCTGGACGTCTCTTCTCCCCTAGGTGCCAGCCTTGAGATGAAGCATGGGACTTGCCTTACCCACTGACTCTCAATGGCAGAGGTGTTCGTAGTCCTGTTCATCACCACTGTTGCAGGTGAGTGTTGAGGTTTCCACCATGCAGATGAAACCCTTTGGGTCATTGCTTGTGTCCCTGGTTGGGATCTGTGCCCCCAGGAAGACACAGCCAAGGTCAACGGGCTGTCCTTTCCAAGTGGAGGACATCTGAGTGGGCAGAAAACCCTTCTCCAGAAGACCAACCCCACCTCCTCAAAGGCATCCAGGCACCTGGCCTCAGCCCAAAATGGATTATTTTAAGAATAATGGGCCATGTCTCTGCTGGTTGTGCAAGCAGGAAGAGATGTTGGCATGGGTCTCACTAAGCCAAGATATGTGTAGGACCAGGAGGACTCTTCTCTCCCATTCATGATAAATAGATCACTGTAGGACGTGCTGGGGACTGCATGTGACATCCCATGCAGAACACTGCATCAGAGTCCTGAGTTTGGCATCTCGTGGGGGACACGGTGCAAGGCCAGGCACTGGCAGAACTTCAGAGACAGTGTGTGAAAACAGGGGCTTTGTGTGCTCCTCTGTGTGTGCCACTCTATCATGGACAGCACAGTGCCACCCCCCTGGGGCCAAATTTGACACATGATCAGGTGACCACACGGCATCCTGTCCCAAAGGGGAACTGACAGCAGCTCTCCAGCCACATCCTGTGCCCACTGCAGTCTTGCTGTCCTCAAGCTGCTCCTGCCTCATGGCACCAATGGCGCTGGCCCTCATCCTGGGTGAGTGACAATGGGGACGTGGTGCCACAGGGGTTGGTGGACCTGAGTGAGACCAGGACCGTGTGCCTTGCAGGTTGGTGTCTGGTGGCAGCGAACAGGACACAGCACCGTGAGTATGGGGACATGGGGAGACTGAGGGCAGAGGGAGGGGAGCGTGGGGAGGTGGTCATCAGAGGGGTCTAGGAGGGTGTGCAGGAACAAGGCTGACTGGTGTCCCCTGTTCTAGTGCCCCGACCCTCCCTGTCACTGCACCCCAGCCAGGGGGTGTCCGTGGGGAACAATGTCACCCTGCGGTGCCACCTGCCCCAGCCGGCTGCCTGGGTCCAGCTCTGTGAGGATGAAGCTATGACCATCTGCAGAAGCAAGCTTGACGTGCGGGACACAGCCGAGTTTTCCATTGTTAGTACAGAGCGGAAGCATGCAACAACTTATCGTTGCCAGTACTGGGTGCTGTGGCTGCCAGGTTCATCAGAGCAGAGTGACCCCGTGGAGCTGGTGGTGACAGGTGAGAGCCCTGGGGAAAGCAGGTGGCCAAGGGCTGTCCCCACTGGGCCGTGTCTCATCACTGCTTCCACTCTGCACTCAGATCAAAGTTTACCCCCACCCGGCATTTCTCTGAGCCCTGAGGAATGCGTGGAGATAGGGACCAATGTCACCATCCGCTGCTGGATCCAGGATTCTGGGGCCATCTTCCTCCTGCACAAGGGCGGGCGCACAGCCCCCATCCAGCGCCAGGACTCTGATGGTCTGGGCATGGCCTCCTTCACTCTCTTTCAGGTCACCGCATCCGATGCTGGCACCTGTAGGTGCTCCTATCGCCCCAAGGATGATCCCTTGGTGTCCTCTCCCCTCGGGAACAGTGTGACCCTGGAGGTGACACCCACCCCTGCACCCCCAGGTAGATCCCAGTCCCCTATTTGGGTGTCCCCGGTGCCACCCACAGATGACAGTGTCCCTGCATCCCATCCCCAGGGAGGTGGTGACCAGGGATGGGGACATTCAAGCCCCCGCACCCTCCAGCAGCTGATGGGGGATCCCATGGGAACCTGGTGGTGGCGGTGGTGAGGTGCTGTGTTGCTGCCCTCATCTTCATTGTTGGCCTCTTCTTCATCCTCGATGCCCGAAGCCTCCAGATACAGAGAGCTCAAGCCCAGGTGGGGAAAGGGTTTCAGATCTTTTATCCCTTAGAGATCCCCCAGACTGCACCCTCCCTGCCCGTCATTCCCAATAGACCCCCAGAAAATCCAGCCTGAGTCCCCTGCCTCCCATTCTGTGCTGATTTCTGCATCAGTCGTTGCCTGCTGAGCAATTGTGTTGTGCATCACTTAAAACCTGCACCATAGCTCCATCCCCAACCCAAGCGTCTTGGGGACCCACATGATGGACCCCTAAAATGCCGGGTTTTTGGAATGCACTGAGGCAAAAAGACCCCAAATTCATTGCTGAGTGCTCCCTGATGACATGTTCCCATCTCTCCTATTACTACCCTCCCCCTCTCCCCCCCTAATCTAACACCCCAACTCCTCAGTGGTGCACCCCTAATGCTTTCCAGCCACACCCAATCCCTAAGTGCTCCTATCTAACCTTATCAGCTCCACATCACTTCACAGCCCTTGAGATCCACAAACCCTTTGCAATCCACCTCAAAACCACAGCACAGCCCAGTGGGACCCCCACACCTGACCCAACACACTCCTGCCCTACACATCTCCTCACGGTTCCCTCCCCTCCCATTCCATCCCCCATAGATTCTCTATAGATCCCCCATGCATCCCCTGCC
>NW_018364623.1:2758-4255 GCF_002078875.1 Numida meleagris | reverse complement strand
TGTGAGCAGCAGCTCTGAGGCTGCTGTCCCGCTGAGAGCAGTTGTGTTGGAACACGCTCTGCTCACATCTGTCGGGATCTCCACCCTTCGCGCCCCATGTTGGGCCCCCACCACAAGGACTGCAGTGCTGGCAGCCGGCAGCAGCTCAGCACCACACAGCTTGGATTCTCATTGATCCCTCCCAGTGGGGTAGAAGTGAAAAAGGCAGAACTCACAGGTGGTAAGAAAATCTATTTACTAAGAGTGAAGAGTGAAATCACGGTGGGTGATATCAGGATAACACAGGTACATATTTACAAAGTGATGCACAAGGCAGTGGTTCCAAACCCACCGACTGATGCTGAGAGCAGGACTGAAGGGCAGGCCGGAGACACCTGGAGGAATCTAGAGGGGATCGAAGTGGAGGTCCATGACACGTGGTGTGCGGTTAATGGGTACTGGTAGGAGTGGATTGGGAAGGATTTGGGGTCCCGTAGGAATGGTTTTGCACTTGGGCTGGATTGAAGAGGATTTGGAATCTCCAGGGATGTTATGGGATTTGATGTGGATCAGGGAGGATGTGGGGGTTAGAGTGGAGAACTGAGGGATTTGGTGTGTGGGAATGAGACAAGGTGCACAGGTGAGGATTTGGGGATGTTGGATTCCTTGGGATTTGGGAGTGTAAGGGAGGGGAGCAGAGTATCAGGGAGCTCCAGTCGGGGGAATGTGGTGTCTGTCTATTTCAGTGCACCTAAAAAATGAGGCATTGTGGGTGTGGGGATATCAGTGTGGTCCCCCAGTGCCCACTTTGCTGTAGTTAATGGGGGGCTGAGCAGTGGCAGCTGCCCCGGGTGGCCAAGCACCAGGGGTCACAGCACGAATCTGGGTACAGGTCAGACGCTCATGATCACTGGGGTACCTGGAGACACAGAGGAACAGTGAGGTGCCACCGTGGGGGTCTCCAACCTCCTTTGGAGGGGAGCCTATGGTGAGGGTATTTGAGGGCTGAGTCCAAGGGAGTGGGTCTGGAGTTTGGGAGGGACTGAGAGTTGGGGATCCCATGGGAGATATCTGGGGGTCCTGCTGTGGTTTGGGTGTGCCCACAGGGTGTGGGAGTGTTTAGGGATTGTGGGACCACAGGGGATTAGATCTGTCATCCCCATGGGTCAGATATTGGGGTACCATATGTGTGGGTTTTGGGGTTCCTTCTACTTGGTATGTGGGAGCTTTATGGGGTCTGGGGCATGTTGATGGCCTGGAGGGCTCCAGCGTGTCTGAGGGCTGAGATTTTGTGTCTGGAGTTTCCCCACAATGCAGAATTCAATTTTCTTGAAATTTGTTGTCTTGTGGACATGGTTCAGGTTTCCGTGGTGGGCTTTTGTGAGGCCCCTAGGGGCAGGTTGCGATTTGGGTCCCCTGACCCGGACAATGACCTGGAACTGCACAGTGTCAGGCATTATGAGGGGCAACTGTGTCATACGGTGGAGTGGGGAAGACTGGGGTTATGGAGGGGCCTTG
>NW_018364623.1:0-2089 GCF_002078875.1 Numida meleagris | reverse complement strand
CCCCTGCTGCCCATTCCACCCCAGTACATCCTCCAGTGCTCCCCATTTCCCTGTCCATCCCGTACAGTTCCCCCTCCCATTCTCCCTGGTGTCCCTCTGGGACCCCCCATAACACTGAGCCTCCTCCCTTCCCCTTTTGGATGCAGCTGAACCCAACAGGAGTTCCAAGGCCAGTGAGGTCCAGGTAAGAGTCTGTGTGAGGTGACCTCAAATCCCAACCTGACCCCTCACCCCTCCCCACCGAACCACAGGGGGAACCCCAAACCCTGCCCGTGGTGAACACAGAGGACCTCCAGCCTCGTATGGCTTACCCAAACTTTATCTGCTCTCCCCAGATCCCCAAACACTAGGGATGGTGTCTCCCTGTGTCATACCCATAGGAATGTCAAATCTCAGCCTCTGAACACCCCAAAACCCTTCACCATCCCCCAGATCCCATGGGCGCCCTCAAGCCAAGCAGTGCGACCCTCTCACACCACCCGTAGGGACCCCCAGAGTCTGACCCATGGGGACCCCAAATCTCTGCCAGCCTGGAATCCCAAGCGCACCCTCTTGGCTATTACCCTGCATACTCAGATCATAGGTCCCCCCACAGGCCCCCTGGCAAGCACCATGGTATCACCGCGCTGCTCCCCTGTGTCTCCAGGTGCCACCCAGTGACAACAAGAGGCTGACCTGCCCTGAGCTGCAAGCTGTGACCCCCAGCTTCTGCCGCCCTGGTGCCAGCACGGTCCCCCAGCACCCGGTTATGTGCCCTGGGGTGGGCTCTGGGGGACCCCTTTGTTGTCCCCCACACCGGCTGCCTCATTTTTGGAGTGCCCCTATGGGGACAAACACCAGGTTCCCAGCTTGGGGCTCCTTGACGCCCTCGGCTCCCCCCATCCCACTAATCCCCCCCAAAGTGACATCCCCAAATTCCTACTGCTGTACACCAAATCGACCCTAATCCCACCCAGTCCCTAAACAATCATCGCTGCTGTTGAAATCCTTCCTTATCACCCCTGAATAGCTTAACACCCCTGGACACCCTCAAATCCCCCCAGTCCAGCCCCCAAACCCCACCAGCACTCTTGTAGGACCCTCACATCTCCCAAAATCTGCACCAAACTCCACCCCCCCCCTTAAGGAACCCCTCAATTGCTCCCAACCAACCACCAAAGCCCCCATAAAACCAGGGTGATCTGTAACAACAGGTCTGCACCATCCCATGTGTTCAAATTCCAGGTGTGCTCAGACAGGGGTGTGCACAAACACGTGTGCATTGTGTGCACCTGCAAAGCGCAGGTGTGTTGTGTGTTCATCTTCACACGTGCACATCATTCCCACACCGCTGCAGGTGCTCATGCGCATTCTGTGTGTGCACTGTAACACGTGAACAATAGACGTACACAGATGTGAACATCATGCTTTATGCTCTGGCTCCGTGTGTGCACAATGTGACGTGTGTACACCAATACACGTCCCTGATCCTGCAAACATGCATCCTTAGCACATGCTCCATGTCTGTAAAGGTGTCACTGCATCCCCAGCAGGTTCCTGATGCTGCCCCAGTGGGAATGGCAGAGGACAGGCGTGTGGCAAGGGGACAGCACAGGGGGACCCGAAGGGCTGCAGGGACGAGAGGGCTGTGAGCTCACACTGCTACCTCATGTCCATCTTCTAATCAGTCAGAACCCCCACACCCTTCTCTGCAGCGCTGCTCTCAGGGAGTTGTTCTCCCAGCCTGTACTCAGCCCCGGCATTGCCCCAATCCGAGGGCAGCACCCTGTACTCAGCCTCGTTGAACCTCAGGAGGTTCAGGAGTCCACAGAACCCCTGGGAATCTGTCCTCAAGGACAGGGAGCAGAGCAGAGCTGGCACATCTGGAAGGACGCTTTCCGCAGGGCACAAGAGCTCTCCATGCTCAGGTGCAGGCAGTCAGGAAAGGAAGGCAAGAGAGCGGAACGGCTGAGCTGGGACCTGCTGGTCCAAGTGGAGAGCAAGAAGCACATGCACAGGCAGTGGCAGCAGGGACAGGGAGCCTGGCAGGAGGACAGGGATGGTGCTGGGTTGTGTGGGGATGGGGTCAGGAAGGCCAAGGCCCAACTGG
>NW_018364622.1:42493-43827 GCF_002078875.1 Numida meleagris | reverse complement strand
ACCCCATAGCGCTCCACAGACACCCCATAGCACCCCATAGGGACCCCCCACCACCCCATAGTGCCCCTCCAGCCACTCCCCGGCGCCCCATAGCGCTCCCCAGCGCCCCATAGCGCCCCATAGCGCCCCATACCCAGGGCAGCGCCTCGAGCCATGGGTCCGGGCGCTGGGGGGGCCCGCGGGGCCGGTAGTTCCCGGCGCGGTCGAAGCTGCCGCTCTCCATCTCCTCCTCCAGGTTGAAGGGAGTTATGGGGCACTGCCCCCTGGCCGCCTCCTCGCTGCCCCACTGCGGCGCCGCCTCCTGCCCTGCCCCACGGCGCCCCATAGAAATGACCGTAAGGACCCACAGTGCCCCATAGAGACACACAGCGACCCACTGCGCCCCATAGAGACACACAGCGACCCACTGCGCCCCATAAAGACCCACAGCGCCCCATAGCAACACCCACAGGGACCCATAGAGTCCCACTGCGCCCCATAGAGACCCATAGAGACCCACAGGGACCCACAGCGCCCCATAGAGACCCGCAGGAATCCACAGCGCCCCACAGAGACCCACAGGGACCCACTGTGCCCCATAGCAACACCCACAGGGACCCACTGCGCCCCATAGTAACCCACAGGGACCCATAGAGACCCACTGCACCCCACAGTGACCCACAGGGACCCACAGGGACCCACTGCACCCTATAGAGACCCATAGGGACCCACTGCGCCCCACAGTGACCCACAGGGACCCATAGCACCCCATAGAGACCCACAGCGCCCCATAGCAACACCCACAGGGACCCACAAGGACCCACTGTGCCCCACAGGGACCCACAGGGACCCACTGCGCCCCATAGAGACCCACAAGAATCCACTGTGCCCCACAGAGACCCATAGGGAGCCCCAGAGACCCACTGCGCCCCATAGAGACCCATAGGGACGCACTGCGCCCCACAGAGACCCACAGCACTCCATAGCAACACCCACAGGAATCCACAGGGACCCACTGTGCCCCACAGAGACCCACAGGGACCCACTGTGCCCCATAGAGACCCATAGAGACCCACAGAGACCCACTGCGCCCCACAGAGACCCACAAGGACCCACTGCGCCCCACAGAGACCCACAGAAACCCATAGAGCCCCATAGAGACCCACAGAAACCCACTGCGCCCCACAGAGACCCATAGGGACCCACTGCGCCCCATAGAGACCCATGGGGACCCACTGCGCCCCATAGAGACCCACAGGGGCCCACAGTGCCCCATAGCAACACCCACAGAGCCCATAGGGACCCACTGTACCCCATGGCTGCCCCACAACCCATATCTCACCCCATAACTGCCC
>NW_018364622.1:38426-40201 GCF_002078875.1 Numida meleagris | reverse complement strand
AGCTGCCCCATAGCACCCCACAGCTGCCCCATAACCACCCCACCGTGCCCCATAGCGCCCCATAGCTGCCCCATAGCGCCCCCCAAGTGCCCCTCACCCTCTTGGGGGGCGGCGCCGCCCCCTCGTCCTCCTCGGGGTCCTCAAAGGTCACTTTGCGCTTGGCCATGGCGCCCCTAATTAGCGCTAATTAACACCACTCATTAACGACAACGGTCAGCCCCTTCCTTGACCCCCCCCCCTCCCCGTTACAGGCGCTAATTAACAGGTTATTAATACTCATTAACGCCCCCCACCCTCGTCAGCCCCACAGCATCTAATTAACCCCTAATAAGCCCCAGTGACCCCCCCCAGGCTCTAATTAATTAACACCTAATTAGCACCGCTTAAGTTAAACTTGGCCCTATTAAAGTTCAAGCAAAGCCATCTAAACCTTGATCAACCCCAATTAATACCAATTAAGCTCTAACGAGCCCCCCCCCCCGATCCACATTAACTCCTAACTAAACCCTAATTAATTACTAGCATCCCTAATTATCCTTTTCAGATCCTAATTAACCCCATGAAAGCCTCATTAAGCCATTACAGACCCTAATCGGCCCCTGCTGAAACGTAATTAACCCCCATGAGATCCTAATTAACTCCCCCCAGACCCCAATTAACCCCATTAATTAACACCAATTAATCCCTACTGGGCCCCCCTGACCCTGACTGACTCTAATTAACCTCTAATGAACCCCCACAGGCCCTAATTAAGAAACTCAAGGACCCTCATTAACCCCCAGTGATCCCAATTAAGCTCCCCCTGCCCCAATTAAGCCCCATAGACCCAAATTAACCCCAGATAATCCCTAATTAACGCCCCCAGAACCTAATTAATGCCCAATAAAGCCCAATGAACCCCTCACATCCTAATTAAGCCGTAACGAACCTCCATAGGACCTAATTAGCGCAATTGAGGCACCCGGAGACCTTCATTTCATTCTAATTAACTCCAAATTAAACCCTAATTAGCACCCCCGACATCAATTAACACCCCTTAATCCTAATTTACCCTAACAAACCTGTACACATTGTAAATAATCCTAATTAAAGCACCCATGGGCACTAATTAACCCTCCCGACTCCTCAGACACTAATTAATCTTTTCGACCCCTAATTAACCCCTCGTAGATCTCTAATTCCTCCCCCGCACCCTCATTACCCCCCTCTGCCCCTAATTAACGCTCATTTGCATATGCAAACGCCGCCGCTCAGCGCGGAGCGCGCTCACCGCTCTCCGCGTCGCGCCGGAAGTCGAATGGGGGCACTTCCGGTTCCGCGCAGCGGGCGAGCGGAAGTGGCGTTCCTCCGGGCGGAAGCGCCCCGAGCGGAAGTGACGTAGGTCCGGGCGGAAGCGTCCTGAGCAGATACGCGGGATTCCCTTAAAGGCGACGCGGCCCCATTGTGGAATAGAACCCGAAATTGGGGAATTTGGCCCCAAATCTGCGCCCCGAGCGCCACCCCCACGCCCGGCACGGACGGGAAACAATAAAACGGCCTCGAAAAGAATTATCCCCAAAACCATCGCCCCCCAAATACCCAAAATCTCCCCAAGAAGGAACACCAAATCTTCACCCCCAAAACGCGACCGTTTTCCCTCAAAATCTGCCCCCCCAGGAAAGCAAAAATCTCAGCCAAAAAAAAAAAACCGCAACAGAAATGAAAATCCCTCCCACAAAACCCCCCAAATGTCCCCAGAATATTCCCCCAAGCCCCCAAATATGCCCCAAAATTCC
>NW_018364622.1:33987-36841 GCF_002078875.1 Numida meleagris | reverse complement strand
TGTCAATGGGAGTTATCAGCAAGATGAAGCTGTCAATCAGACGGGGCTGTCAATCAAATGGGGCTGTCAATCGGACAGAGGTGTCAATCGGACAGGGCCGTCAATCAGAGTCATCATGACGGTGACGCTGTCAATCAGATGGGGCTGTCAATTGGACGCGGTTGTCAATCAGACAGAGCTGTCAATCAGACAGGGCTGTCAACCGGAGTTATCGGCAAGATGAAGCTGTCAATCAGATTGGCCTGTCAATCAGACACGGTTGTCAATGGGACAGAGGTGTCAATCGGACAGGGCCGTCAATCAGAGTCATCATGACGGTGACGCTGTCAATCAGATGGGGCTGTCAATCGGACAGAGGTGTCAATCAGACAGAGGTGTCAACCGGAGTTATCAGCAAGATGAAGCTGTCAATCAGATGGGGCTGTCAATCAGAAGGGGCTGTCAATCAGACGGGGCTGTCAATTGGACAGGGCCATCAACCGGAGTTATCAGCAAGGTGAAGCTGTCAATCAGACGGGGCTGTCAATCAGATGGGGCTGTCAATCAGAAGGGGCTGTCAATCGGACAGGGCTGTCAATCAGACGGGGCTGTCAATCAGACGGGGCTGTCAATCAGATGGGGCTGTCAATCGAACAGAGCTGTCAATCGGACACAGGTGTCAACTGGAGTTATCAGCAAGATGAAGCTGTCAATCACATTGAGCTGTCAATCGGACAGGGCTGTCAACCGGAGTTATCAGCAAGATGAAGCTGTCAATCAGATGGAGCTGTCAATCGGACAGAGGTGTTAATTGGACAGGGCCATCAATCAGAGTCATCATCAAGGTGAAGCTGTCAATCAGATGGGGCTGTCAATCGGACAGAGCTGTCAATTGGACACAGGTGTCAACCGGAGTTATCAGCAAGATGAAGCTGTCAATCAGATGGGGCTGTGAATCAGATGCAGTTGTCAATGGGACAGAGGTGTCAATCGGACAGGGCCGTCAATCGGAGTCATCATCAAGATGACATTGTCAATCACATTGGGCTGTCAATCGGACAGAGGTGTCAGTCGGACAGGGCTGTCAACCGGAGTCATCATCAAGATGAAGCTGTCAATCAGACGGGGCTGTCAATCAGATGGGGCTGTCAATGGGACAGAGGTGTCAATCGGACAGGGCCGTCAATCGGAGTCATCATCAAGGGGAAGCTGTCAATCAGATGGGGCTGTCAATCAGACGGGGCTGTCAATCAGACAGAGGTGTCAATCGGACAGAGGTGTCAATCGGAGTCATCATCAAGGTGAAGCTGTCAATCAGATGGGGCTGTCAATCAGAAGGGGCTGTCAATCGGACTCAGCTGTCAATCAGACAGAGCTGTCAACCGGAGTTATCAGCATGATGTAGCTGTCAATCAGACGGGGCTGTCAATCAGATGGGGCTGTCAATCAAATGGGGCTGTCAATCAGACAGAGCTGTCAATCGGACAGGGCCGTCAACCGGAGTTATCAGCAAGATGAAGCTGTCAATCAGATGGGGCTGTCAATCAGATGGGGCTGTCAATCAATCAGATGGGGCTGTCAATCGGACAGAGGTGTCAATCGGACAGAGGTGTCAATCGGACAGGGCCATCAATCGGAGTCATCATCAAGGTGAAGCTGTCAATCACATTGGGCTGTCAATCGGACAGAGCTGTCAATCAGACAGGGCCATCAATCGGAGTCATCAATGAGATGAAGCTGTCAATCAGACGGGGCTGTCAATCGGACGCAGTTGTCAATCGGACAGAGGTGTCAATCAGACAGGGCTGTCAATCAGAGTCATCATCAAGGTGAAGCTGTCAATCAGATGGGGCTGTCAATCAGATGGGGCTGTCAATCGGACAGAGGTGTTAATAGGACAGGGCCGTCAATCAGAGTCATCATCAAGATGACATTGTCAATCAGATGGGGCTGTCAATGGGACAGAGGTGTCAATCGGACAGGGCCATCAATCGGACAGGGCCGTCAACCGGAGTCATCATCAAGGTGAAGCTGTCAATCAATCACATTGGGCTGTCAATTGGACAGAGGGGTCAATGGGACAGAGGTGTCAATCGGACAGGGCCATCAATTGGAGTTATCGGCAAGATGAAGCTGTCAATCAGACGGGGCTGTCAATCAGATGGGGCTGTCAATCAGACACGGCTGTCAATCGGACACAGGTGTCAATCGGACAGGGCCGTCAACCGGAGTCATCATCAAGATGTAGCTGTCAATCACATTGGGCTGTCAATCGGACGCGGCTGCCCGTCAACCCCGCCGCCGCCAACCGACGGCGCTGTGGGTTTTTTCAGTCAGAGCGGTCAATCTGACGGAGTGTCACCCGGAGCCGGCTGTCAATCAAAGACAGCTGTCAATCAAAGAGAGCGGTCAATCAAAGAGCTGTCCATCATCTCGAGGCGTCAATCAAGGGTGCGGTGAGTGTACAGCCCGCTGTCAATCACCCGGCGCTGTCAATCAAACCCCGCTCAGGGTTTGACCGTCGCGCTGTCAATCAAACCGAGCCCGGCTGTCAATCAAAAGCGCTCCGCCAATCACAGCGGGCTCTCCCCCCCCCCCCGCTGAGCTGTCAATCAAACTGAACCCTTGGTCAAACCGAGCTGTCAATCAGATCCCTCCCCCATTTTGGGCCCCTCCGATTTTGGGGACCCCCCCCCAGATTTGGCCCCCCGCCACCGCACAGGGCTCTCTGCGGTGCATGTGGACCCCCCCATTTTGGGGACCCCCCCGTTTTGGAGATCCCTCCCCTTTTTGGGGGCCTCCCCCATTTTGGAGACCCCCCACAATTTCGGGGCCCCCCCATTTTGGAGACCCCCCCCCAATTTGGGGACCCCCC
>NW_018364622.1:29818-30988 GCF_002078875.1 Numida meleagris | reverse complement strand
AACAAAACCCAATAGGATCCCAACAAAATCCCACAAAACCCAACAGGACCCCAATAAAACCCAACAAAACCCAATGCGATCCCAACAAAACCCAACAAAACCCAACAAAACCCAACAGAACCCAATGGGATCCCAACAAAACCCAACAGAATTTCTACAAAACCCAACAAGATCCCACGGGATCCCAACCATTTCAGGGGACTTTGCGGATTTTTTGGGGGTGGATTTGGGGCCATTTTTATAGGGTTTGGCTCTCCCCATAGAATCCCCGGCCCCATAAGTGGAGAAAAACAGCCACGAAAAACGGGGCCAAAGCAACGGGATTTGGGTTGAGACAGAACTTTTTGGGGCCACGATGAAGGATTTGGGTTCCAGGCGATTTCAGGGTTGTTTTTAAGGCGATTTTGGGGCTGTTTTTGGGTCATGTTTCAGGGTTTTTGGGGCGATTTCGGGGCTGTTTTGGGGTGGATTTCGGGGCTGTTTTGGCGTGGATTTCGGGGCTGTTTTTGGGTCACGTTTCAGGGGTTTGGGGGTGATTTTGGGGCCATTTTGGGGGGCAATTTCGGAGCCATTTTTTGGGTCACATTTTGGGATTTTTGGGGCAATTTTGGGGCCATTTTTTGGGTCACATTTTGGGATTTTTGGGGCAATTTCGGGGCCATTTTTTGGGTCACACTTTGGCATTTTTGGGGCGATGTCAGAGCCGTTTGTTGGGTCGCCTTTTGGGGGTTTGGGGGGCGATGTCGGGGCCGTTTTTTGGGGCCATTTCGGGGCCATTTTTCGAGTGGATTTCGGGGGTTTTTGGGGTCGGGGGGGGAAGGGAGCACCTTCGCAGAAGAACATGTCCCAGACGCGCAGCACGGCGGCCCAGGGCAGGCTGCGGGCGAAGATGCACATGAACCACTCGGTCAGGTAGAGCGCCGGCTCCACGCGGTGACGCCGCAGGTGCCGGTGGGCGGCGGGGGCCACGCGGCGCAGGAGGGCCCCGAACACTTCCCCGTCCAGCTGCACCGCCTCCTGACACACACGGAAAACCCCACACGGAACCCACGTAACCCACAAGAACCCAGAGGAACCCAGAGAGAGATCCCATAGGATCCACAGGAACCCGCACGAACCCGTAGACATCCCATAGAAACCCATAGGAACCCATAGAAACCCATAGGAACC
>NW_018364622.1:24375-25982 GCF_002078875.1 Numida meleagris | reverse complement strand
GAACCCATAGGAACCCATAGAGATCCCATAGGAACCCCTAGGAACCCATAGGAACCATAGAAATCCCATACGAACCCATAGGAACCCATAGAGATCCCATAGGAACCCACACAAGCCCATAGAGATCCCATAGGCACCCATAGGAACCCATAGAGACCCCACAGAACCCAGAGGAACCCCACAGAGACCTCATAGGACCCACAGAAACCCCATAGAAACCCCACAGAGCCCATAGGAACCCAGAGGAACCCATATAGATCCCATAGGGACCTATAGGAACCCATAGAGACCCCATAGGAACCCCATAGCGCTTCCTTCAACCCACAAAAACCCCATTGCAACCCCACCGAACCCATAGGAACACCAGAGAAACCCCACGGAACCCATAGGAACCCCCAGAGATCCCATAGAACCCCACAGAACCCCCCACTGCCCCACAGAGACCCCATAGAAATCCATAGTGCCCCACAAAGACCCCATAGAACCCCACAGACCCCCCAATGCCCCACATAGACCCCATAGAACCCCACAGAGCCCCCCAGTGCCCCACAGAGACCCCATAGTGCCCCATAGAGCTCCCCAGTGCCCCACAGAGACCCCATAGTGCCCCATAGTGCCCCATAGTGCCCCATAGAGACTCCATAGAGCCCCCCAGGACCCCACAGAAACCCCATAGAGATCTGTAGTGCCCCACAGAGACCCCGTAGAACCCCCCAGTGCCCCACAGAGACCCCATAGTGCCCCATAGAGCCCCCCAGCCCCCCCGCCCCACGGCACTCACCAGCCCGGCGCTGTAGTAGCCCGGCAGGTAGCGGTCACAGATCTGCACCAAGCACCAGAACGCCGCCTGGGGGGGGGAGCGGGGTCAGCACTGCCCCACAGCGCCCCACAGAGACCCCACAGCGCCCCACAGCGCCCCATAGAGCTCCAGTGGAACCCCACTGAGCCCCTTAAACCCCATAGAACCCCACCAGACCCCACAGAACCCCATAGACATCAACGGAACCCAACAGAACCCATTGACCGCACACGGCCCTGCTGCCCCCCAGCGCCCCATAGCGCCCCACAGCGCCCCATAGAGCCCCAGTAGAACCCCACTGAGCCCCATGAACCCCATAGAGCCCCACAGATCCCCACTTGACCCCACAGAACCCCATAGACATCAATGGAACCCAATGGAACCCATTGACCCCAGAGAGCCCTGCTGCCCCACAGCACCCCATAGCGCCCCACAACACCCCACAGCACCCCATAGAGTCCCACTGAGCCCCATAAACCCCCTAGAGACCCACCAGACCCTACAGAACGCCATAGACATCAACGGAACCCAACGGAACCCATTGACCCCACAGGGCCCCGCTGCCCCCCAAGCGCCACATAGCTGCCCCCAGCGCCCCATAGCGCCCCATAGCGCCCCATAGCACCCCCCGGCACACCTCAGCGGGCATGTGCATGAGCAGGACGGCGGCCACGGGCGCCTGGGCCTGGCAGTATCCCTCGTGGGGCCGCAGCACGGTGTATGCCTTCAGCACGCGGTACAGGTCCTGCTGCCTGCGGGCGGGGCCGGAAGGGGCGGGGCTTGAGGGCGTGGCCGGAAGGGGCGGGGC
>NW_018364622.1:20301-21360 GCF_002078875.1 Numida meleagris | reverse complement strand
GACCCATAGCGAGACCCACGGCGGGACCCACGGCGGGACCCACGGCGGGACCCATAGCGAGACCCACGGCGGGAACCACGGGGAGCCATAGGAATCCATGGGGAACAACACGACGCCATTGTGAGCATTGGGAATCAGTGAGGATGCGGCTGGGACCCATAGCGTGACCCATAGCGGGACCCATGGCGGGACCCATAGCGAGACCCATAGCAGGACCCATAGCGCGACCCATAGGAATCCATTGGGAACAATGGGATGCCATTGTGAGCATTGGGAACCAATGGGGACATCGCCAGGACCCATAACGCCCCATAGCGGGATCCATGGCGGGACCCACAGCAGGACCCATAGCGGGACCCATAGCGGGACCCACGGGGAGCCATAGGAATCCATTGGGAACAATGGGATGCCATTGTGAGCATTGGGAACCAATGGGGACATTGCCAGGACCCATAGCGCCCCATAGCGGGACCCACGGTGGGACCCATGGCGGGACCCATAGCGGGACCGACGGTGGGACCCATAGCAGGACCCATGAGGAACCATAAGAATCCATGGGGAACAACACGACGCCATTGTGAGCATTGGGAACCAATGGGGGCATCGCCGGGACCCATAGCGCCCCATAGCGGGATCCACGGCGGGACCCACAGCGGGACCCATAGCGGGACCCACGGCGGGACCCATAGCGGGACCCATAGCGGGACCCACGGCACCCCATAGCAGGATTTATAGCGCAACCCCTAGAGCTCTACAATGGGGCGATGGGGACATCACTGACATAGAAGGGCTCCGCTATGGGGCACGAAACTCCCCCCAGAA
Source organism: Numida meleagris (assembly GCF_002078875.1). Lineage (NCBI taxonomy): Eukaryota > Metazoa > Chordata > Aves > Galliformes > Numididae > Numida > Numida meleagris. The sequence goes on along the minus strand of NW_018364622.1, from coordinate 20,538 downwards.
CACTCTATGGGGCAGGAGGAGCCCGCTATGGGGCACGAAACCCCCCCCAGAGCACTCTATGGGGCAGGAGGAGCCTGCTATGGGGCACGAACCCCGCCCCCTCAGAACACTCTATGGGGCAGGAGGAGACTGCTATGGGGCTCAAAACCCCACCCAGAGCACTCTATGGGGCAGGAGGAGCCCGCTATGGGGCAGGAGAACACCCCAGAACACTCTATGGAGCAGGAGGAGCCCGCT
>NW_018364622.1:14341-16718 GCF_002078875.1 Numida meleagris | reverse complement strand
GCCCCCCGGCCGTTGCCGTGGAGATGCGCGCGCAGCGCCGCGCCCGCTTCCGCCTCCGCGGGCCAATAGGAGAGAGGCAGCGCCCTCTTCCGGATTTCCCTACTTCCGGGTTCCTTTACTTCCGGTATCTCTCTTCCGGGATCCCGTCGGAGGAGGGGGTCCGCTGTTGCCGCGCGACCGTCACGGCGGTCCGACAATATACTTCCGGTTACTGTGCTTTCCGGTTCCGGTGGGAGGCATAGAGACGGCCGCGCGTTTCCCGCCCTCCAGTTGCTAAGCAATCGGGCCCCGCTCTTCCCCCCATTCGCCGCTTTTGCCCCAAAATCGACACGAGGGACCCCTCCGTGGACACGAAACCCCGAAATTCCCCCCACGGCTCCCTCAGTTCCCTCCCAAATCGCCCAAATTCTACGAAATGTTCCGGTCACCCCCAAATTCACACAAATGTACCGCTCAGGACCTCCAAATTTTCCACCTTTCCCCCCAGATTTGCCCCGAACTCCCCCTAATCCACCTCAATTCTCCAAGATTTCCCCCAGTTCTGCCCCAATTTCCCTCCAAACTCCCTCAAGACCCCCGAATTTTCCCCATTTCCCCCCGAACCGGAAGTTCTGTTAGCCAGTGCCGTACTTCCGGCCGCCCCCTCTCTCCTCTCGTCTCTATGGTTCTGGAGGAGCCGATGTAGCCCCGCCCCCCCGCTCCCATTGGCTTAGGCGCCGCAGGTTCGCATCCGATTGGCTGAGGGCGCTGACTACATCTCCCGGCAGCCCCCGCGCGGCCGCCATTTTAAGGGGGGGGTGAGGCCGCAGGGACCCACAATGACCCGAAATGTTTGAAATATCCCCAAAGAGGGGCTCCAAAACGTCCCCGAAATGACCCCAAATGTCTCCTGTGTCCCCAATAACGTCGTCAAATGTCCGAAAGTGTCAATAATGTTCCCCAAATGCCCCCAAATCTGCCCAGTAACAACCCAAAAATCTCTGGGAGCGTTCCAAACGTTCCCTGAAACGTTCCCAGTGTCAGCAATGGACCAAATGGCACAAGCGTACCCAGTGATGCCCCAAAATGTCCTTAATGACTCCAAATCTCTCTAATTATCCCTAGTGATGTCTAAACATCTTCAAAAAGTTCCCAAAGTCACATTAAAAAGTCCCAAAATGTCCCCCATAGTGCCTTAAAAAGCCCCAAGATGTCTTAAAAACCTCCTTAAAATCCCCAGTACTGTCCCAGAAACGTCCCCAAAAAGTCGCCAACATCCCCAGTGACCCAAAATAGTCCAAAAGTGACAGAAATATCCCCAATTTTGCCCCAAAACATCCCAAATACCCCCAATAAAGTCCCCAAATGGCCAACTCTGTCCCAAATGCCCCAAAAAACGCTGCCATGCGTCCCCAAAAAGTCCAAAATGTTCCCCAAAATGAACCAGTGTTCCCAGTAATATCTTTACACATCCAGAAATGTCCCCCGTAACAACTCAAAATCTCCTAAAATGCCCCAAAAATGCCCCAAAAATGCCCCAAAAATGCCCCAAATTTTCCCCAGCTCCCCCTAGAGGTCCACAATAATGTCCCCAAATATTCCCAAAATGACCCCATATCTGCCGCGGTCTCCCAAACTCTGCCCGATCTCATAAATATTTAATATATGCAAATAAAGCAAGGCACCCAGCCGTTAGACCACGCCTCTTTACGCCAAGCCACGCCCCCAGGGCGTTCCCAGCCGTCTTGTGCGCGCATGGCGCATGCGCGTGGCGAGGGCTGTTGGGTACGGCACATGCGCACTGATGCGGTGACCGCTTTCCGCAGATTCACCAGACCAGCGGCTCGTTAAAGGCAACTGTCTGGAGAAAACTAAAATTATTTTACTAACTTTTCTACAAGCAAAGTGCGGTGTCGTGCCTGGAATCAGGAGAAAACGAATTAAAAAGGCGGAAATTCTTAAAAAATTATCGGCGAAAGTGCGGCCGAGAGGCGGTTTGCGGCAGATTCACCGCGGGCGCGGAGGGGTTGAACGGCCGCAAGCGGCTGCGCGGAACCTCCCGACGGGTGCTTGGTACCAGAAGCTGTTTCTCATGAGGAATTATGAGGTAAACGGGGGTGAAAAAAGGCAAAACGTACAGAGAAAATTTTTTTTTAGGTTTTTTTTTTTCTGCGTGTGTGTGTGTGGCGAAAGTGCGGCTCGGGGCAGCGCGGTGGGGAGGGGGTGAAGGACGCGATCTCGCGAGACTTGTCGCGGCGCGAGCTCTGCCGTTGGCTCCGCCCCCGTCCCCGCCCCTCCCGGTCCCGCGGCGGCGGCGGCGGCGGTTCCGCTCCGCTCCGCTCCCGCTCCGCCCCCCGCCTTCTCCCCCGGCCCTGAGCGGCCTTCCCGGGCCCGGAGC
>NW_018364622.1:8438-12404 GCF_002078875.1 Numida meleagris | reverse complement strand
GAAATATTGGGGATTTGAGGGAAAACTGAGGTGAATTTGGGGGAAACTGAGGTAAACGTGGGGATGTGAGGGGAAATGTGGGGGTGCTGAGGTAAATTTTGGGGGTCTGAGGTAATTCTGGGGGTGTCCAGGCAAATGTGGCCATTCTGAGGTAAATATGGGGTGAATTAGAGGGAAAAGGGGGTAAATGTGGGGGATCTGAGATGAATATTGGGGATTTTCAGGTAAATAGGTTTTTTTTTTTTTTAAGTAAAAATGGGGTGAGCTGGGGGAAACTGGGCAAATTTGGGAGGCGTGAGGGAAGTGTGGGGGTACTAAGGTAAATGGGGGGGAACTGAGGTAAATATTGGGGATTTGGGGGGAAATATTGGGGATTTTGAGGGGAAACTGAGGTAAATACTGGAGATTTGAGAAGAAGTTGAGGTAAATATTGAGGGTTTTGGAATAAACATCGGGGATTTTGAGGGAAATATTGAGAGTTTGGGGTAAAACTGAGGTGGAATAGGGGGAAAGTGATGTGAAATGGGGGGTTATGGAGTAAGTATTGGGGGATGAGGTACTTTTGGGGTGAACTTGGGGGGAAAATGGGATAAGTGTGGAGTTGCTGAGGTAAATGGGGGCAAACTGAGGAAAACATGGAGGATTTTGAGGTAAATATCAGAGGTTTAGGGTAAAATTGAGGTAACCATGGGGACAACTGAGGTAGATGTGGGGGTGTGCAGTAAGTGTTGGGGGCCTGAGGTGATGCCGGGGGTTTTCAGCTAAATATGGGAATTCTGAGGTAAAAATGGGGTGAACTTGGGGGAAAAATGGGGTGAATGCGGGGGAGCTGAGGTGAGCGTTCGGAAACTGACGTAATTGTGGGGTTTTTGAGGCAAAAGTGAGATAAATGTGGGGCAAACTGAGGTAAATATGGGGGGATCTGCGCGGCGTGTTGGGGATTTTGGGGTAAATATTTGGGGTAAATATTGAGGTTTTGAGATAAAACTGAGGCGGACAGGTGGGTGTGGGGTGAGTATTGGGAATCTGAGATAGTTATGGGGGTTTTGAGGAAAATTTGGGCATTTTGAGGCAAAAGGGGAATGGGTCTTGGGGGAACTGAGGAGAAGTCGGGTGACTGAAGGTAGTTGTGGGGGTTTTGAGGTAAATTTGAGCGTTTTGAGGTAAAATAGGGATGGGTTTTGGGAAAACTGAGGTGAAATTGGGAGTTCAGAGATGATTAAGGGGGTGTTCAGGTAAACAGAGATTTTGAGGTAAAATGAGATGAATTCAGGGGAAACTGAGATAAGCTGGGGGGACCTGAGATGGCTGCATGGGGTCTACGAAGAGTGTTGAAGAACTGAGGTGAATTTGGGTTTTTTGGGGGTGAATGTGGGGTTTTTGAGGTAAAAGAAGTGGAAGTGTTGTAGATGCAGAGAGATGACGGGAAATAGGGGGGTCGGGTGATAAAGTTTGGGGAAGAAAGATGTAAGTGGGGGGTATGAGAGGAACGTGTGGGGCTTGGGAGGGAAATATGGGGCACGGGGGGTGTGGGGTTTGGGGCCTTAGAGGGGATGGGGGGGGAGCTGAGCTGAATGTGGGGGGGAAACGGGTAAATTTGGGGGGAATAATGGCAGCTTTTGGAGCCGTGCTAGGGCACTGGAGGGCATTTTGGGGTGATATGGGGCATTTTGGGGTGGTTTTGAGGCATTTTGACCTGGGTTTGGGGAGGTTGTAGGGGAATTTAGGGTGCTTTGAGGTGGCGGTAGGGCATTTGAGGGCATTTTGGGGCGGTTTGAGGGATTTTGGGACGCTTTGGAGTGAATCTGAGGCATTTTGGCGTGGATTCGAGGTGGTTGTGGGGCATTTTGGGGTCACTGGGGGATTTGGGCACGGATTTGGGGTGGTTGTGGGGGAATTTGGGATGCTTGCGGGTGGCTCTGGGGCATCGTGGGAGGGATTTGGGGTATTTTGGGGGTAATTTGGGTAGTTTTTGGGTGAATGTGGGGTTTTTGAGATAAAGAAGTAGAAGCGAGGTAGATGCAGAGAGGTGAGGGGAAATAGGGGGAAACTTTGTCATGGTTCTGGAGCATTTTGGGGCAGTCCCAAGGTATCTTGGGGGGGAAATAAGGGGCGTTTTGGGGTTGTGAGGGGCTGTGGGTGTCTGGGGGGGGGCACGGGGGGGATTGAGGGGGACTTTAGGGACGCGCTGACCCCCCCCTCCCCGTTTGTGCCCCCTCCCCAGTGTCAATGAGGCAGAATGGAGCCGGAGGTGGGGGGTGAGAGCCAGCGTCCCCCCAGCGTCCCGTGGCGCAGCTACAAGCTGGTGGTGGACCCCGCGCTGCGCCGCGCCCCCCAGAAGGTCTACCGCTACGATGGCGTCCACTTCAGCGTCCCCGTGAGTGCCCTAACGAGCCCCGCTAACGAGCTGCCCGCTAACGAACCCCATTTCCGCGGGCTTTGGGGTCACCCGTTGACTGCCCTGTGGCGGTGGGGGGCTGCGGGCTTCAGAAGTGTGAATCCAGCCCTATGAGCGGTGTGGGGTGCCCCACAGGTATTCCCCGAGCACCCTATAGCGTCAGCGGCGCTTGGGGCGCCCCACAAGTGTGGGTTTTGGGATATTTTGGGGGTGTTTTGGGGTTGAGAGGTGGGAGTTTGGATCCTCCGAGCTTTCCGTGGCGTGAGGTGCCCCATAGGCCTGGAACGGGGCCCAGAGCCGTGGGGAACCCTATGGCGTGGGGCTGGGGGCGGCTGGGAGCGCTTCCGGGCCCCACCCACGGGTGCTGCGCCCCACAGGACTCCGGGTACCGGCCCGAGGGCGACGTGCGGGACCCCCGGCCCCGCCGCATCTGGTCCAAGCACCGCGACCTCTCCTTGCCCGTCCCCAAATTCAAGGTAAGGTGGTGGCGGGGGTCGGCCTTGGGCTCACCTGGGTGGCTCTGGGGACATCGGGGTCAGTTCTGGGGACATCTCAGTGGCTTTGGGACCATCTCGGTGGCTTTAGGGTTGGCTCAGGGGCCATCTCGGTGGCTTTAGGGCCATCTCAGTGGCTTTGGGGTTGGCTTTGGGGGCCATCATGGTGGCTTTGGGGCCATCTCAAGGGCTTTGGGGTTGGCTTTGGGGCCATCTTGGTGGTTTTGGGGCCATCTCAATGACTTTGGGGTCATCTCAGTGCCTTTGGGGTTGGCTTTGAGACCATTTGGGTGACTTTGGAGCCATCTCAGTGGCTTTGGGGTTGGCTTTGAGGCCATCTCGGTAACTTTGGGGCCATCTCAATGACTTTGGGGTCATCTCAATAACTTTAAGGTCATCTCAGTGTCTTTGGGGTTGGTTTGGAACCCTCTCGGTGGCTTTGGGGTTGGTTTGGGGCCATCTTGGTGACTTTGGGGCCATCTCAGTGGCTTTGGGGCTGTCTTTGGGGCCATCTCAATGATTTTGGGGCCATCTCAGTGGCTTTGGGGTTGGTTTGGGGCCATCTCTGTGTCCCTGCTCACTTTCCCTGCCTTTTGGGGCGCAGTTGGACGAGTTCTACGTCGGCCAAATCCCCCTGAAGGAAGTGACCTTCGCCCGCCTCAACGACAACGTCCGCGAGCCCTTCCTGGCCGAAATGTGCCGCAAATACGGCGAGGTGGAAGAGGTGGAGATCCTCCACCACCCCAAAACCCGCAAGCACTTGGGCTTGGCCCGCGTCCTCTTCGCCAGCACCCGCGGCGCCAAGGAGACGGTCAAACACCTGCACAACACGCCGGTCATGGGCAACGTCATCCACGTCCAGCTGGACATCAAGGGTCCGCCCTCCCTCTGCCTCGCGTGGATTTTTGGGGGTTTCTCTGGCGGCGCCGGACCCCAAAACGCGTTGAATTTCCCCCGTAGGGCAGCAGAGGATGAAGTACTACGAGCTGATCGTCAACGGGGCCTACACGCCCCAAACCGTGCCCACCGGCGGCAAGACGCCGGTCGCGGGGGACAAGGCGGAGGCGGTACGGG
>NW_018364622.1:4264-5306 GCF_002078875.1 Numida meleagris | reverse complement strand
AGTTGGGCTGTGGTTGGGTTGTAGTTGGGTTGTGATAGAATTTGGGGTCACGTGGGGTGTTGGTCACGTTGTGGTTGGGCTGTGGTTGGGTTCTGGTTGGGTTGTAGTAGAATTTATGGTTGCATTGGGTGTTGGTCACGTTGTAGCTGGGTTGTGGTTGGGTTGTGGTAGAATTTGGGGTCGCGTTGGGTGTTGGTCACGTTGTAGTTTGCTCTTGGGTTGTAGTTGAGTTGGGGGTCATGTTGGGTTTTGGTTGGGTTGCAGTTGGGTCTTGGTTGGGTTGTAGTTGGGTTTGAGACCTTGTTGAGTCTCAGTTGTGCTGTAGTTGGGTATTAGTTGGGTTGTAGTTGTGGTTCGGTTGGTTTGTAGTTGAGTTAAGGGTTGTGTTGGGTCTTGGTTGGGTTGTAGTTGGGTGTCGGTTGGGTTGTAGTTGAATTTGGCATTGGGTTGGGTCGTAGTTGAGTCTTGGTTGGGTTGTAGTTGAATTTGGGGTCATGTTGGGTCTTGGTTGGGTTGTAGTTGNGTTGTAGTTGAATATGGTTTTATAGATAGGTCTTGGTTGGGTTGTAGTTGAATGAATAGTCATGTTGGGTCTTGTTTGGGTTGTAGTTGAGTCTTGGTTGGGTTGTAGTTGAATTTGGGGTCGTATTGAGTCTTGCTTGGGTTGTAGTTGAGTCTGGGCTGGGTTGTAGTTGAACTTGTGGTCGCGCTGGGTCCTGGTTGGGTTGTAGTCGGGCCTGGGATGGGTTGTACTTGTATTTGTGGTCGCGCTGGGTCCTGGTTGGGTTGTAGTCGGGTCTGGGTTGGGTTGTACTTGTATTTGTGGTCGTGTTGGGTTGTAGTTGGGTCTGGGATGGGTTGTACTTGTATTTGTGGTCACGTTGGGTCCTGGTTGGGTTGTAGTCGGGTCTGAGATGGGTTGTACTTGTATTTGTGTTCGTGTTGGGTCCTGGTTGGGTTGTAGTCAGTTCTCGGTGGCGCTCCGTTGCCGTGGCGCCGTACTGAGGCTGTCTCCATCTCTCCCCCCAGGCTCCCCTTCCCC
>NW_018364622.1:0-1034 GCF_002078875.1 Numida meleagris | reverse complement strand
CTGGGGGGGGTCCCGCTGCCCCCCCGAGGTTTTTGGGGGGCTCCCCAACCCCTCCCCTCCCCCCCCACCCAGGTGAAGCGGAAGGAGCCCTCGGAGCTGGGGGAGGGCACCGAGGAGAAGCGCCCGCGGCCGCCAACCCCCCCCGAGGAGGAGGAGGACGGTGAGCAGGCGTAGGGGAACCCCAAAATGGCCCCAAATCACCCCAAAATGGCCCCAAATACCCCCCCCAAATGACCTATTATAACCCCCCGAAACAGCCAGAAATAACCCCAAAAACGAGCCAAAGTGACCCCCAAAAATGACTGGAAATAACCCCCCAAAATGGCCAGAAATAACCCCCGAAATGACCAGAAATAACCCCAAAAATGGCCGGAAGTAACCCTAAAAAAGTCCCAAAGGAACCCCAAAAATGGCTGGAAATTACCCCAAAAATGGCTGGGAAAAAAAGCCCGAAACGACTCCAAATAACCCCCAAAAACGGCCAGAAATAACCCCCCAAAATGGCCAGAAATAAGCCCAAAAATGGCCAGAAATGATCCTGAAAATGGTCGGAAATAACTGCAACAAAGCGTCCCAAAATATCCCCCAAAAAAGTCCCAAAATAACCTAAAAAAAATGGCTGGAAATGTCCCCCAAAGTGACCCAAAGGAACCCCCCAAAAAAGCGTCCTCAAATAACCTCAAAAATGGCTGGAAATGACCCCAAAAATGGTCGGAAATAACCATAAAATAGTGCCCCAAAATAACCCCAAAAAAGGCCCTAAATGACCCCAAAAATGCCCGCAAGTATCCCCAAAAATTTCTGGTAATGACCCAAAATGACCCCAAAAATGGCCGGAAATGACCCTAAAACAGCGGGGAAAAAAAGCAACAAACGTCAGGAAGTAATAACCCCAGAAACTGTCCCAAAATTACCCCCAAAATGAACAGAAACGATCTGAAACAGTGGCCGGAAGTGACCCCCAAAATGGCCGGATGTCACCCCAAAAATGGCCCTAAATCACCCCAAAAATGGCCGGAAATCACCCCAAAAAT
>NW_018364621.1:49749-50879 GCF_002078875.1 Numida meleagris | reverse complement strand
ACTGTGCAGTCCCATATCCCATAGCCCCATAGCCCTTTATTCCCGGACCCCATATCTGCATGCCCCATAACCCATCTCCCTACCCCATACTCTGTACCTCATATCTCCCTACCCCATACCCCCTATTCCCTATCCCATATTTCCATACCCCATATCCCATATTCCATACCCCATATCTCCCTACCCCATACGCCATATTTCCATACCCCATATCCCATACCCCGTATCTCCACACCCCATATCCCACATTCCATACTCCGTATCTTCCTACCCCATAGTCCATACCCCATGTCTCCATATCCCACACCCCATATCCCACACCCCGTGTTTCCATACCCCATTTCCCAGACCCCATTTCCCAGACCCCATTTCCCAGACCCCATATCTCTACATCCCACACCCCATATCCTATACCCCCTATTTCCATATCCCATATTGTATACCCTGTATCCCGTGCCCTGTATCTCCATACCCCGTATTTCCATGCCCCATATCCCATATCCCACACCCCATATCCCACACCCCGTGTTTCCCATATCCCACACCCCATGTTTCCATGCCCCATTTCCCATACCCCATATCCCAAATCCATAGCCTGTACCCCGTATCTCTATATCCCACACCCCATATCCTATACCCCCTATTTCCATACCCCATATCCCACGCCCCATATCCCACGCCCCATATCCCACGCCCCATACCCCATTCCCCGTATCTCCGTGCCCCATATCCCACATCCCACACCCTATATCCCACACCCCGTGTTTCCATACCCCATATCCCATACCCCATATCCCATACCCCATATCCCATACCCCATATCCCATACCCCATATCTCCCTACCCCATGTTCCATACCCCGTATTTCCATACCCCATAACCCATCTCCCGACCCCGTACTCCATACCCCATATCTCCCTACCCCATACCCCATTCCCCATACCCCATATCTCCATATTCCACACCCCATTCCCCATATCCCCCACCCCATATCCCACACCCTGTATCTCCATGCCCCATACCCCACATCCCACACCCCACATCCCACACCCCACATCCCACACCCCACATCCCACACCCTGTATCTCCATGCCCCATATCCCACACCCCGTGTTTCCATACCCCATATC
>NW_018364621.1:45763-47198 GCF_002078875.1 Numida meleagris | reverse complement strand
CAACCCAGGCCCGCGTGGAGAGGATGGAGCAATTCCAGAAAGAGAAAGAGGAGCTGGACAAGGGCTGCAGGGAGTGCAAGCGGAAACTCGCCGAGTGCCAGAGGAAACTGAAAGAGCTGGAGCTGGCGGAGCCCGGGGGGGGGTCCGGGGGGGTCCGGGGGGAACGGGAGAGGCTGCAAGCGGAGGCGCAGCAGCTGCGTCACGAGGAGAAGAGCTGGGAGAGCAAACTGGAGGAGCTGCGCAAGAAGGAGAAGAACATGCCCTGGAACGTCGACACGCTGAGCAAGGACGGCTTCAGCAAGGTGGGCCCCGCTGGGGGGTCTCTGGGGGGGGTCTCTGCCCCATTGCGGGGTCTCTGGGGGTCCCCGTCCCGTTGTAGGGTGACCCATGGAGGTCAGGGTGACCCATGGGGGTTTTTGTCCCACTGTGGGGTCTCTAGGTGTCCCCACCCCATTGTGGGGTGACCCACGGTGGTCTCTGCCCCATTGTGGGGTCTGTGGGGGTCCCCATCCCATGGGGGGGTGACCCTTGGGGCTCTCTGCCTCACTGTGGGGTCTCTGGGGGTCTCTGCCCCACTGTGGGGTCCCTGGGGGTCCCCATCCCATTGTGGGGTGACCCATGGGGGTCTCTGCCCCACTGTGGGATGACCCATGGGGGTCTCTGCCCCACTATGGGGTCTCTGGGGGTCCCCACCCCATTGTGGGGTGACCCATGGGGGTCTCTGCCCCATTGTGGGATCCCTGGGGGTCCCCATCCCGTTGTGGGGTGATCCATGGGGGTCTCTGTGCCACTCTGGGGTCTCTGGGGATCTCTGTCCCATTGTGGGGTGACCCATGGCGGTCTCTGCCCCCTTGTGGGGTCTCTGGGGGTCCCCGTCCCATTGGGGGGTGACCCATGGGGGTCTCTGCCCCATTGCGGGGTGACCCATGGGGGTCTCTGCCCCATTGTGGGATCCCTGGGGGTCCCCATCCCGTTGTGGGGTGACCCATGGGGGTCTCTGTGCCACTCTGGGGTCTCTGGGGATCTCTGTCCCATTGTGGGGTGACCCATGGGGGTCTCTGCCCCACTGTGGGATGACCCATGGGGGTCTCGGCCCCACTGTGGGGTCCCTGGGGGTCCCCATCCCATTGGGGGGGTGACCCATGGGGGTCTCTGCCTCACTGTGGGGTCTCTGGGGGTCTCTGCCCCACTGTGGGATGACCCATGGGGGTCTCTGCCTCACTGTGGGGTTTCTGGGGGTCTCTGCCCCACTGTGGGGTCTGTGGGGGTCTCCACCCCATTGCGGGGTGACCCATGGGGGTCTCTGCCCCACTGTGGGATGACCAAGGGGGTCTCTGCCCCATTGTGGGATCCCTGGGGGTGCCCACTCTGTTGTGGGGTGACCCATGGGGGTCTCTGCCCCGTTGTGGGGTCTCTGGGGGTCCCCATCCCATTG
>NW_018364621.1:42732-43904 GCF_002078875.1 Numida meleagris | reverse complement strand
TCCCATCCCCCCAGGAATCCCCATGCTGTTCCTGATACTTACCCCGTGGGGAGCCCCATCGTGTCCCCAGGGCTGTCCCTGGGGGGGGTGGGGTGGGTGTCTCCATCCCGTCCCCATGTGGGTCTCTGTCCATTCCCTGGGGCTGTCCCTGTCTTGTCCCCAACCCAGACCCCATGTGGGTTCCCAGCTTTGTCCCCATCTTGTCCCTGCTTTCTGCCCATCCTGTCCCCATAGTTGTCCCCATCCTGTCCCCATAGTTGTCCCCCTTCTGTCCCCATAGTTGTCCCCCTTCTGTCCCCATAGTTGTCCCCCTTCTGTCCCCATAGTTGTCCCTCTTCTGTCCCCATGGGGGTCCCCATTCTGTCCCCAAGGTGGTCCCCATCCTGTCCCCATAGTTGTCCCCCTTCTGTCCACATAGTTGTCCCTCTTCTGTCCCCAAGATGGTCCCCATCCTGTCCCCATAGTTGTCCCCATCCTGTCCCCATGGGGGTCCCCATCCTTCCCCCATAGTTGACCCCATTCTGTCCCCATAGGGGTCCCCATCCTGCCCCCATAGTTGTCCCCCTCCTGTCCCCATGGGGGTCCCCATTCTGTCCACATAGTTGTCCCCTTTCTGTCCCCATGGGGGTCCCCATCCTGTCCCCAGAGTTGTCCCCGTTTTGTCCCCAGAGTTGTCCCCATCCTGTCCCCATGGGGGTCCCCATCCTGACCTCATCCTGTCCTCATGGGGGTCCCCCTCCTGTCCCCATAGTTGTCCCCCTTCTGTCCCCATGGGGGTCCCCATTCTGCCCCTGGAGCTGTCCCCATTTTGTCCTCATGCAGGTCCCCATCCTGTCCCTGGAGTTGTCCCCCTTCTGTCCCCATGGGGGTGTCGTTCCATCCCTGTCCCCATCCTGTCCCCATGGGGGTCCCCATCCTGCCCCCATAGTTGTCCCCATCCTGTCCCCATAGGGGTCACCGTCCCCTTTCCAGAGCTGTCTCCCAGCTCAGACTTTGGGGTCCCCTCTTCCCACCTTGCTGGTGTTGGGGGGAGGAGGCGGGGGGGTTGAAACCCCCCTGCCATTTTTCCCTGCTCAGTGTCAGCGCTGCCTCCACGGGGTGCGCTGCCAGGGGGGGGAAGGGGGGAGATGAGAACTTTGCTGCTTGCTCCCCGTCCCCCAGAGCCCCAAAAA
>NW_018364621.1:38860-41014 GCF_002078875.1 Numida meleagris | reverse complement strand
AAATGGAAAAGGGGGGTGGGAAGGAGCCCCCCACCCCCAAATGCTTTGGGTTTTTTTTTTGGGGGGGGGCACGGGACACAGAGGGGTTCCTTGGGCAATAGGGGGTGGGAATGAGCTCGGTCCCTGCTCTCATTTGGGGCTCTTTGAGGGGTTTTGGGGGGCTCCTTTTGGGGTTCCCTTTAGGGTCTCCATTTGGGGTTTTTGGGGGGCTCCATTTCGGGTTGCATCTGGGGGCTCTTTTTGAGGTTCTTTGGGGCTCCTTTTGGTCTCCTTTGTGGCTCCCTGTAGGGCTCTTTTGGGGTTCCCTTTAGGCTCTTTTTGGGGTCCCCCTTTGGGTCTCCCTTTAGGGTTCCGTTTGGGTCTCCGTTTGGGTCTCCGTTTGGGTCTCCGTTTGGGGCTCCTTTTAGGGCTCCTTTTAGGCTCCTTTTGGGGCTCTTTCGGGGTCTCCTTTGTGGCTCTCTTTAGGGCTCTTTTGGGGTTCCTTTTAGGCTCTTTCTGGGGTCCCCCTTTGGGTCTCCTTTTAGGGTTCCATTTGGGGTTCTCATTTGGGTCTCCGTTTGGGGCTTCTTTTTGGGCTTCTTTTAGGCTCCTTTTGGGGCTCTTTCGGGGTCTCCTTTTGGGGCTCCCTTTGGGGTCCTGACCCCCCCCTCACTCCCACCCTTCCTCCTTACAGAAGCAGGCTCTGATGGAGCAGGTCGCCCACCAGACCATCGTCATGCAGTTCATCCTGGAGCTGGCCAAGAGCCTCAAGGTCGACCCACGCGCCTGCTTCCGCCAGTTCTTCACCAAAATCAAGGTGGGCAACAACCGCCCCCCCCCCCCAATAAAAAAAAAACAACCCAAAAAGAGGCGATTTCCACCCAACCTCAGCCCCCCCCCGCCCCCTAGACCGCCGACCAGCAATACATGGAGGGCTTCAACGACGAGCTGGAGGCCTTCAAGGAGCGCGTGCGCGGCCGCGCCAAGGCACGCATCGAGCGGGCCGTGCGCGAGTACGAGGAGGAGGAGCGGCAGAAGCGCCTGGGGCCCGGTGGCCTCGACCCTGTAGAGGTCTACGAGTCCCTCCCGCCCGTGAGTACGGCGATTTTGGGGCCAAATCCCCGCTTTTTGGGGTTTCCTGCAGTGTGAGGCGTTGGTCGTAGCACCATTGAGGTCTACAGCGCATGAGTGTGGCACTTTTGGGTAGAAATTCACACATTTTGGGGCGTATTATATTTTGAGTTGTTGGTCATGACCCTGTAGAGGTCTAAGAGTTTCTTCTGCCCATGAGTGTGGCACTTTTGGGGAGAAATTCCCATTTTTGATGATTTCCCATACTTTGAGTTGTTGGCCATGACCCTACTGAGGTTTACAACTCCTTCCTGCCCATCAGTGTGGCAGTTTTGGGGAGAAATTCCCATTTTAATAGTTTTCCATATTTTGAGTCGTTGACCGTGATCCCGTAGAGGTCCACGAGTCCCACCTGCCCGTGAGTCCGGCAATTTTGGGGCCAAATCCCCGCTTTTTGGGGTTTCCTGTAGTGTGAGACGTTGGAGTTGTTGGCCATGACCCCATTGAAGTCTACAACTCCCTCCTACCCATGAGTGTGGTAATTTTGGGGAGAAATTCCCATTTTTGAGGGTTTCCCATCCTTTGAGTCGTTGGCCATGACCTTGTAGAGGTCTACGAGTCGTTCCTGGCCATGAATGTTTCACTTTTGGGGAGAAATTCCCACTTTTTTGGGTTTCCCATATTTTGAGTTGTTGACTGTGATCCCGTAGAGGTCTACGAGTCCCTCCCGCCCGTGAGTACGGCGATTTTGGGGCCAAATCCCCGCTTTTTGGGGTTTCCTGTAGTGTGAGGCGTTGGCCGTAACACCATCGAGGTGTACAGTTCAAGAGCATGGCACTTTTGGGGAGAAATTCCCATTTTCTGATAGTTTCCCATATTTTGAGTTGTTGGCCATGACCCCACTGATGTCTGTGAGTCCCTCTTGCCCGTGAGCATGGCGATTTTGGGGCCAAATCCCCGCTTTTTGGGGGTTTCCTGTAGCGTGAGGCGTTGGCCATGACCCCATCGAGGTCTACAGTTCACGAGCGTGGCTCTTTTGGGGAGAAATTCCCGTTTTTGATGGTTTCCCACATTTTGAGCCCTTGGCCATCCCCCTCGTGCCCC
>NW_018364621.1:34472-35402 GCF_002078875.1 Numida meleagris | reverse complement strand
ATCTGTAAGGACCTTTCCGACCCATCCCCTGGTCCTGTGATCTGTAAGGACCATTCTGACCCATCCCTTGCTTCTGTGATCTGTAAGGACGTTTCCAATCTATCCCCCGGTCCTGTGATCTGTAAGGACCTTTCTGACCCATCCCATGGTACTGTGATCTGTAAGGACCTTTCTGACCCATCCCCTGGTCCTGTGATCTGCAAGCACCTTTCCTTTCTGACCTGTTCCTTTTCTCTGTGACCTGCAAGGACCTTTCCAATGTATTCTGTGGTTCTGTGATCTTTAAGGACCTTTTTGATTTATTCTACGGTTCTGTGATCTGTAAGGACCCTCCCACCCCGCTCATCCCACAGTTCCGTTACCTTCCAGGACCCTCCCAACCCCATTATCCCATAGTTCCGTGATCTCTTAGGGCTCTCCCAACCCACTCCCCAGTTCCATGACCTTCCAGGACCCTCCCATCCACCCCTCCCCAGTTCTGTGACCTTCCAGGACCCTCCCATCCACCCCTCCCCAGTTCCGTGACCTTCCAGGACCCGCCCGGCTGTCCCCGCAGGTATCTCCCCGCGCTGCGCGGCGCTGTTCGCGCTGTACGATGCAGCAACCAGGACCTGGCTGCCGCCCAACCACCGCTTCGGTGCCGGGGACGACCGGGACCTGCGCTTCCGCATCCGGTGAGACGGGTCCTGTCAGATCACAGCGAGCCCCGGGGGAAGGGAGGGGGGGAGTTGGCCAGGTCCTTGAAGGGAAGGATGGAATGGTTGGGGGGGGAGGGTCCTGGAAGATTATAGAGCTATAGAGAGTGCTGGCAAGGTCCTTGAAGGTGGCAGAACGATGGGATGGTTGGGTTGGGAGGGTCCTGGAAGGTCACGAGGTCACAAGGTGGGGTGGGAGGGTCCTTGCAGATCACAGAACGATGGGATGGTTGGG
>NW_018364621.1:29151-30302 GCF_002078875.1 Numida meleagris | reverse complement strand
GTCAGAATTTGGGGATTTTGGGTCAGGATTTTGGGATTTTGGGTTGGGATATGGGGACTTTGGATCAGGATTTTGGGATTTGGAGTCAGGATTTTGGTATTTTGGGTCGGGATTTTGGTGTTTTGGGTCAGGATTTTGGGACTTTGGGTCGGAATTTTGGGACTTTGCGTCAGGATTTGGGGATTTGGGGTCAGGATTTGATGATTTTGGGACTTTGGGTCGGGATTTGGGGATTTTGGGTCAGGATTTTGGGACTTCGGACTGGGATTTTAGGATTTGGGGGTTGGAATTTGGGATTTTGGGTCAGGATTTTGGGATTTGAGGATTTTGGGTCGGGATTTTGGGGATTTTGGGTCGGGATTTGGGGCCTTCGGCTCCGGATTTGGGGTCTTCGGGGTGGGCGCGTCGGGACGTCCCACCGTCACCCCGGGCTCTTCCCGAGCGCTTCGTCCCCGCAGCTTCAAGGAGTGCATCCCGCGCTCCTTCCTGCGCCAGATCCAGCAGAACAGCGTCCTGACCCGCTTCCGCATGAAGAACGTCTTCAAGAAATTCGTGCAGCGCTTCCAGCGGCACACGGTGGGCGCGGGGAAGCTGGCGGAGCACGACGTCATGTACAAGTACCTGGCCACCTTGGAGCAGCTGGCGCCGCGCTTCGGCACCGAGCGCTTCCCCGCGCTCTCCTTGGACGTCTCCAACGAAGGGGAGAAGGGGCAACCCTACGTCAACGGGGGGCGGGCGCCGGCGGAGGAGCGTGGGGAAGCGCCGGTCCCCATGGAGCAGCCGGTCACCCACGAGGTCCTGGTCACCGGGACCAGCGGGATCCAGTGGAGGCCCGTGCCCGCCGAGGTGGGGTGTTGGGATGGGTTGGGTTGGGTTGGGTTGGAAGAGTCCTTAGAGGTCGTAGAATGGGTTGGGTTGTGTTGGGTTGGAAGAGTCCTTAGAGGTCGTAGAATGGGCTGGGTTGGGTTGGGAGGGTCCTTAAAGGTCGTAGAATGGGTTGGGTTGGGAGGGTCCTTAAAGATCGTAGAATGGATTGGGTTGGGAGGGTCCTTAAAGGTTGTAGAATGGGTTGGGTTGGGTTGGGTTGGGTTGGAAGAGTCCTTAGAGGTCGTAGAATGGGCTGGGTTGGGTTGGGAGGGTCCTTAAAGGTT
>NW_018364621.1:15946-28879 GCF_002078875.1 Numida meleagris | reverse complement strand
GTAGAATGGGCTGGGTTGGGTTGGGAGGGTCCTTAAAGGTTGTAGAATGGGTTGAGTTGGGTTGGGAGGGTCCTTAAAGGTTGTAGAATGGGTTGGGTTGAGTTAGGAGGGTCCTTAAAGGTCGTAGAATGGGTTGGGTTTGGGTTGGGAGGGTCCTTAAAGGTCATTGAGCCGGGGAGTGGGTGGGAGAGATCCTTAAAGGTTACGGAACTATGGAGTGGTTTGGTTGGGAAGGTCCTTAAAGGTTGTAGAATGGGTTGGGAGGGTCCTTAAAGGTTGTAGAATGGGTTGGGTTTGGGTTGGGAGGGTCCTTAAAGGTCATAGAACGGGTTGGGTTGGGTTGGGAGGGTCCTTAAGGGTTGTAGAACAACAGAGTTGGTTGGAGAGATCCTTAAAGGTCATGGGACTATGGAATGGTTGGGTTGGTAGGGTCCTTAAAGGTCATAGAACAGGTTGGGTTTTGGTTGGGAAGGTCCTTAAAGATCACAGAAGCATGGGATCGGTTGGAGAGATCCTTAAAGGTCATGGAACTACAAAAGAGTTGGGTTGGGAAGGTCCTTAAAGGTTGTAGAACAATGGAATGGGTTGGGAAGATCCTTAAAGGTCACGGGACTACGGAATGGTTGGGTTGGGAGGGTCTTTAAAGGTCATAGAACGGGTTGGGTTTGGGTTGGTAGGGTCCTTAAAGGTCGTAGAACATGTTGGGTTTTGGTTAGGAAGGTCCTTAAAGATCACAGAACCATGGGGTGGGTTGGAGAGATCCATAAAGGTCATGGAAGTACAGAGTGGTTGGGTTGGTAGGGTCCTTAAAGGTCATAGAACGGGTTGGGTTTGGGTTGGTGGGGTCCTTAAAGGTCATAGAACAGGTTGGGTTTTGGTTGGGAAGGTCCTTAAAGATCACAGAACCACAGGATGAGTTGGAAGGGTCCTTAAAGCTCACAGAACAACAGAACGGTCGGGTTTGAAGGGCCCTCGTGGGCCCCCCAGCCCCACCCCCCGCTGCGCCCGACGCTCGGCTTCGCTCTGCAGAGCGTTGAGGTCGTCTCCCACCGCGGATATTTCGGGAGGAGGAGCAGAGCCAAGGAACCGGAGCCGCGGGCGCCGCAGCAGCCGCCGGAGCCGCCCTGGGTGCAATTCTGCGACTTCCGAGAGATCACCCACGTCGTCATCCAGGACCGCAGGGTCAGCGTCCACCGGCAGGACAACAAGTGCCTGGTGAGGGGGAGCAGCGGGGGGGGGAACGGGGGTTGTTCCTTGTTGGGGTCTTTTTTTGGGTGGAATTTGGGTGGATTTGGGGCAGCTTGGGTGTGGAGGATGGAAAGGAGCGGTGGTGTAAAGGTTGACCCAAAAGTTGACCAAGGGTTGACCTAGTGGTTGACCCAATGGTTGGCCAGTGGTTGACCAAGGGTTGACCCAATGGTTGACCAAGGGTTGACCCAATGGTTGACCAAGGGTTAACCCATGGTTGACCTATGGTCAACACAAGGGTTGACCAACAGTTGACCCAATGGTTGACAAGTGGACAACCCAATGGTTGACCAGTGGTTGACGCAATGGTTGACCAGTGGTTGACCCAACGGTTGACCAATGGTTGACCCAGTGGTTGACCAGTGGTTGACCAGTGGTTAACTCAGCAATTGACCCAACTGTTGACCAACTGTTGGCCAATGGTTGACACAGTGGTTGACTAGTGCTTGACCCAACGGTTGACCAGTGCTTGACCAAAGGTTGACCAAGGGTTGACCAATGGTTGACTCAGTGATTGACCAGTGGTTGACCAGTGGTTAACTCAACAATTTACCCAAGTGTTGACCAAGTCTTGACCAATTGTTGACACAACGGTTGACCAATGGTTGACCCAACAGTTGACCATTGGGGGACAATGGTTGACCCAAGGGTTTGACCCAAGGTTGACCCAATGGTTGACTAGTGGTTGACCCAAGCGTTAACCAATGGTTGACCAATGGTCAACACAGGGGTTGAGCAACAGTTGACGCAGTAGTTGACCAGTGGTTGACCCAACGGTTGACCAGTGGTTGACCAGTGGTTAACTCAGCAATTGACCCAACTGTTGACCAAGTCTTGACCAATGGTTGACACAGCGGTTGACCAAACAATGACCCAACAGTTGACTATTGGGGGACAATGGTTGACCCAAGGATTTGACCAAAAGTTGACCCAATGGTTGACCCAATTATTGACCAGTGGTTGACCCAATGGTTGACCAGTGGTTGACCCAACGGTTGACCAATGGTTGACCCAGTGGTTGACCAGTAGTTGACCAGTGGTTAACTCAACGATTGACCCAACTGTTGACCAAGTCTTGACCAGTGGTTGACATAGCAGTTGACCAAAGGTTGACCATTGGGGGCAATGGTTAACGCAAAGGTTTGACCAAAGGTTGACCCAATTATTGACCAGTGGTTGACCCAATGGTTGACCAAGGGTTGACCCAGTGGTTGGCCAGTGGTTGACCAGTGGTTGACCCAATGGTTGACCAAGGGTTGACCCAAGGGTTGACCACAAGCCAGCTGAGATCCAGAGATCCCATTTAACCCCTTCACTTCTGGGATCTGGGGGCTCTGCTTCCCCACACCTCACTGCCTTCCCCCCCCCCCTGGCAGGAAGTTCTCCTCCCGTCCCACGGCAGCGCTCTCTCCTTCGTCTCGCTGCTGGACGGCTACTTCCGACTCACGGCCGACTCCAGCCACTACCTGTGCCACGAGGTGGCCCCGCCGCGCCTCGTCATGAGCATCCTCCACGGCATCCACGGGCCCATGCAGTGCGTCCCGCGCCCCACCTCGTCCCCCCCCACCCCCCCGCGGCCTCGGGGGCTTCCCGCAGCTTCCTCCCTCCCTTCCTTCCCCAGGGAGGAATTCGTCTTCGCCAAACTGCGCCGGGAGGAGCACGAGGAGGGGCTCTACGTCCTCCGCTGGAGCGTCCTCGACTTCGACAGGATGATCCTGGCCGTGGCCAAGAGGGGCCGCCCGGAGGTACCGTGCCCGCTGCCCCACATCGGTGGGTGGGGGCCGGCACGAACCGGGGCTGGGGTTTGGAACTCTGCTGAATTTGGGGTTCTGCCTGAGCTCCGGCGGAGGTGGAAGGGAGCGGCGTCGACGCGGGGCGTCCTTCTCCCGTTCCTGCTCCGTGTTTTTAATTGTTGTTGCTTGAGGAGCAGAGTGGGGATGGGGAAAAGCTTCGTTTGCCCCGTTTGGGGGCTGAGGGCAGGGAGAGCCGCGAGCACCCAGAGGTGCCGGTCCCGGTAGGAAGCCAGTGGGATCCACCAAGTCCCACTGGGAACCCAATGGGATCCACCAGATGGGATCCACCAGTCCCTTTAGGAACTGGATGGACTCTACTCGTCCCACTGGGAACACGATGGGCTCCACCAGTCCCATTGGGAACCCAGTGAGCTCTACCAGTCCCTTTAGGACCATGATGGGCTCCACCTGTCCCTTTAGGAACCCAACGGGCTCCACTGGTCCCACTGTGTTCCCAGTGGGATCCACCAGTCCCATTTAGAACCCAATGGGATCCACCGGTCCCAGCAGGAACCCGATGGGATCCACCGGCCCCACTGGGAACACAGTGGGATCCACCAGTCCCATTTGGAACCCAATGGGATCTACTGGTCCCAGTAGGAACCCAGTGGGCTCCACCAGTCCCTTCAGGAACCCGATGGGCTCCACCAGTCCCAGTAGGAACCCAATGAAAGCCACCAGTCCCAGTAGGAACCCAATGAAATCCACTGGTCCTACTGGGAACCTGATGGGCACCACCAGACCCAATAGGAACACAATGAAATCCACCGGTCCTACTGGGAACCTGATGGGACCCACCAGTCCCAGTAGAACCCAATGAAAGCCACCGGTCCCAGTAGGGACCCAGTGAAATCCACCAGTCCCAGTAGGAACCCAATGGGCACCACCAGTCCCAGTAGGAACCCAGTGAAATCCACCGGTCCTACTGGGAACCCGATGGGCTCCGCCAGGCGTTGTGTGACAGCGCCGTGCCGCCGTCCCGACACCGCGCGCTCTCCCCCCAGGATCCCGGGGCGCCGGGCCCCCTCAAGTTCCGCCAGTTCCGCATCCAGAAGAAGGGCGGCTCCTTCGTGCTGGAGGGGTGGGAGCGCGAGTTCCCCACCCTGCGGGAGCTGCTGGACGCCCTCAAGGGCTGCACGCTGCGCTCCGGCGACGACAGCTTCACGGTGAAGAGGTGCTGCCTGCCCAAGCCGGGAGGTACCGCCCCGTTCCGCCCCCCAATTCCGCCGGGGAGGAGGGGGCACCGCTGTTGGCGGAGCTCGGCGAACGTCGCTCGGTTCTGCTGGCAGAGATCTCGGACCTGCTGATCACCACGCAGAAGGTGAAGGACGGCGCGAAGCAGATCCTCAACCTGACCCAGCTCAGCTTCCACCAGATCCGCAAGGACGAGATCACTCAGGTTGGGGGGCTCCGCCTGCGGGGGCTGTGGGGTGTGGTGGGGGGCACGACCCCCAGATCCCTGAGAAGGGAGACCTGGAGCAATCCCGGAACCGTAGCGGTCAGAGGAGACCTCTGGAGATCCTCAGCCCAACCTTCACCAAAAAAAAAGCCAACCATCTTGGCCAGGGAGGGTCCACCGTTGGTCAACGGTTGACCAATGGGATGCCAGTGGCCATCTTGGCCAACGAGGGCACGCCGTTGGCTCCTGATCAACTGTTGGCCAACTGTTGGCCACTGGCCTCCCATCTTGGCCAATGAGAGCGTGCTGTTGGCTTGTGGTCAACTGTTGGCCAACTGTTGGCCGCCAGTGGCCATCTTGGCCAATGAGGACGCACCATTGGCTCCTGGTCAACCGTAGGCCAACTGTTGCCCACTGGCCTCCCATCTTGGCGTGCCGTTGGCTTGTGGTCAACTGTTGGCCAACCACTGGCCGCCGGGATGCCCATGGCTCGGTTGGCACCGTTAGTTCATGGTCAACTGTTGGCCATCTGTTGGCCGCCAGAGGCCATCTTGGCCAACGAGGATGCGCCATTGGGTCATGGTCAACTGTTGGCCAACCACTGGCCGGCGGGATGCCCATGGCACTGTTGGCACCGTTAGTTCATGGTCAACTGTTGGCAAACTGTTGGCTGCCATGACTCTGGTGGCCATCTTGGCCAACGAGGATGCGCCATTGGCTGGTGATCAACTGTTGGCCAACTGTTGCCCACTGGCCTCCCATCTTGGCGTGCCGTTGGCTTGTGGTCAACTGTTGGCCAACCACTGGCCACCGGGATGCCCATGGCGCCGTTGGCACAGTTAGTTCATGGTCAGCTGTTGGCAAACTGTTGGCTGCCGCGACTCCGGTGGCCATCTTGGCCAACGAGGATGCGCCATTGGCTCCTGGTCAACCGTAGGCCAACTGTTGCCCACTGGCCTCCCATCTTGGCGTGCCGTTGGCTTGTGGTCAGCTGTTGGCCAACCACTGGCCGCCGGGATGCCCTTGGCTCGGTTGGCACCGTTAGTTCATGGTCAACTGTTGGCCAACTGTTGGCTGCCATGACTCTGGTGGCCATCTTGGCCAACGAGGATGCGCCATTGGCTGGTGGTCAATTGTTGGCCAACTGCTGGCCGCCGGGATGCCCATGGCACCGTTGGCACTGTTAGTTCATGGTCAACTGTTGGCCAACCACTGGCTGCCGTGATGCCCATGGCACCGTTGGCACCGTTAGTTCATGGTCAACTGTTGGCCAACTGTTGGCCGCCAGTGGCCATCTTGGCCAACGAGGATGCGCCGTTGGCTCACGGTCAACCGTTGGCCACTGGGCCACCCGTTGACCTCTTCCTCCGTCCCTCAGCGAGCCCACCTGGGCCAGGGCACCCGCACCAACATCTATGACGGCGTGCTGCGCGTCCGCGGCGCCGCCGGGCCCGACGCTGACGAAGCCGAATACTTCTCCACCGAGCAAAACAACAACAACGACGGCCGCGAGATGCGCGTGGTGCTCAAAGTGCTGGACCCCAGCCACCGGGACATCGCCTTGGTGAGCCCACCGCCCGCCGTCACCGCGTCGTGCCGGGGTGGCCGGACATCTTCGCCACGTTCTCGCCCCTCTCTCCGCAGGCGTTTTTCGAGACGGCCAGCTTGATGAGCCAAGTGTCGCACGTCCACCTCGCCTTCGTGCACGGCGTCTGCGTGCGGGGCTCGGAGAGTGAGTGATTCCACGCTTTTTGCCCCAAAGGGTGGATGGGGCGCCCAGGGGTGGGGCTGGGGGGGGGCTTAAGAACGCTTCCAGAGCAGCTGTGCTGTGATTCTGTGGTTCTGTGATCTTGAAGGACCCTTTCTACCCAACCATTCCGTGGTTCTATGGTTCTATGATCTTGAAGGACCTTTCCAACCCAAATCCAACCCATTCTATGACCTTTAAGGACCCTCCCAACCCAACCATTCTATGGTTCTATGGTTCTATGATCTTGAAGGACCTTTCCAACCCAAATCCAACCCATTCTATGATCTTTAAGGACCTTTCCATCCCAACCATTCCACAGTTCTATGGTAATTAAGGACCCTTCCAACCCATTCCATGGTTCTGTGAGCTTTAAGGACCCTTCCAACCCAAACCCAACCCATTTTATGACCTTTAAGGACCCTTCCAACCCAAACCCAACCCATTTTATGACCTTTAAGGACCCTTCCAACCCAACCATTCCACAGTTCTATGGTATTTAAGGACCCTTCCAAACCCAACCCATTCCACGGTTATGTGATCTTCAAGTTCCCTTTCAACCCAAACGTTCTGTGCTTCTGTGATCTTCAAGGACCCTTCCAGTGCAAACCCAACCCCTTGTGTCATTCTATGATCTTCAAGGACCTTACCAACCCAAATCATCCTGTGATTCTGTGGTTGTGTGATCTTGAAGGACTTTTCCAACAAAGTCCATGATTCTGTGGTCTTCGAGGTCCCCTTCAACCCAAACATTCTGCGCTAGTGTCCTGTTGAAGCACCCTTCCAACGCAAACCCAACCCATCCTGTCGTTCTGTGACCTTCAGGGACCTTTCCAACCCCCTTCCCTTCTCCGCTGGCAGATATCATGGTGGAGGAGTTTGTGGAGCACGGCCCTCTCGATGTCCTCCTGCGGAAGGAGAAGGGCAGAGTCCCCGTGGGGTGGAAAATCGCGGTGGCCAAGCAGCTGGCCAGCGCCCTCAGCTACCTGGTGAGCACCAGGGGGGGACGGGGGGGGACCCGGTATCACCGCGGGGTGCAGAGACACCCGTATTTTTTAGGAGAAAAAAATAAGAAATGGGGAAAGGGGAGGTGAGCGAAGCCTGGGACCCAGTGCCATACCTCGCGTCCCTGTCCTTCCTGGGTGTCCTGGTGGCCACTGGTTGGTCTGTGGTTGACTACTGGTTAACCACTGGTTGACCAGTGGTTGGCCTGTGGTTGACCAGTGGTTGCCTAACAGGTGCCTAATGGTTGAGCAGCAGTTGACTACTGGTTGACCAACAGTTGACCAGGGGTTAACTAATGGTTGGCCAGCGGTTGACCAGTTGTTAACACATGGTTGACTTATGGTTGACCACCTGTTGACCAGTGGTTGACCAACAGTTGCCCAACAGTTGCCCATGAGCCAGCAGGGTGCCCCAGTGGCCAAAACCAACCGGGCCACGGGGATGGGGAGGTGACCCGGCCCCACCCGGCGCCTCTCCCTGCTCCCCCAGGAGGACAAGAACCTGGTGCACGGCAACGTGTGCGCCAAGAACGTCCTGCTGGCCCGCACCGGGCTGGGCGACGGCGCGCTGCCCTTCGTCAAGCTCAGCGACCCCGGGGTCAGCTTTGCCGTGCTGTCCCGAGAAGGTGCGGCGTCCGCGTCTTCCCGGTGTTCTGGGGGTCGGGATGGCGTTGGGGTTGGGGTTTATGGTTGGGGTTGGGATTGGGGTTGGGGTTGGAGTTAGGGTTATGGTTGGGGTTGGGGTTGGGGTTGGAGTTGGGGTTACGGTTGGGGTTGGGGTTGGGGTTATGGTTGGGGTAGGGGTTGCAGTTGGGATTGGGGTTATGGTTGGAGTTGGGGTTATGGTTGGAGTTGGAGTTGGGGTTGTGGTTGGGGTTGAAGTTGGGGTTATGGTTGGGGTTAGGGTTGGAGTTGGGGTTACGGTTGGGGTTGGGGTTGGGGTTATGGTTGGGGTTAGGGTTGGAGTTGGGGTTATGGTTGGAGTTGGGGTTGGAGTTGGGGTTATGGTTGGGGTTGGGGTTGGGGTTATGGTTGGGGTTAGGGTTGGAGTTGGGGTTATGGTTGAAGTTACGGTTGGAGTTGGGATTGGGGTTATGGTTGGGGTTGGGGTTACTGCTGGGGTTGGGGTTCTGGTTAGGGTTAAGGTTATGGTTAGAGGTAGGGTTAGGATAGCGTTAGTGTTGGGATTAGGGTTTCATTTAATTTTAGGATCTGGTTGGGGTTAGGGTTGAGTTGGGGTTAGGGTTGGGTTTGGGTTAGGATAGAGTTACAGATAGGGTTGGGATTGGGTTGGGATAGGGTTAGAGTAGAGTTAGGGTTGGGCTTGGGTCCTACTGGGACCCCCTCCTACTGGGAACCCCCTCCTACTGGGATCCCCATCAACTGGTACCCTCTCCTACTGGGATCCGCTCCTACTGGGATCCGCTCCTACTGGGGTCCCCTCCTACTGGGGTCCCCTCCTACTGGAAGCCCCATCAACTGGGAACCCTCTCCTACTGGGATCCCCTCCTACCGGGACCCCCATCTACTTGGGTCCTGATCCTCCTGGGAGCCCCCTTCTCTTGGGACCCTCTCCATCTGGGACCCCCACCTCCTGGGAGCTCCTCCCTGCATCCACCGCGCTGTGCCCCCTTCCGCCTCACCCCCACCCCTCATCCCCCACCCCCAGAACGCGTGGAGCGGATCCCGTGGGTCGCCCCGGAGTGCATCCAGGACCCAGGGAACCTCAGCCCGGCGGCCGACAAGTGGAGCTTCGGCACCACGCTGCTGGAGATCTGCTTCGACGCCGACGTCCCGCTCAAGGAGCGCACCCCGGCCGAGGTTGCCCCCGCCTCCTTTCTTGCTTCCTCCACGCGTTCCCTTGGCGAGGAGATCCTAAAAGTCGCTGTTTTGTTTTCTTTTTTTTTTATTGCTTTTTTTCCCAGAAAGAGCGTTTCTACGAGAAAAAACACCGCCTGCCCGAGCCGTCCTGCCAGGACCTGGCTGCCCTCATCCAGCAGTGCCTGAGCTACGCGCCCGCCGAGCGGCCGTCGTTCCGCACCGTCCTGCGGGACCTGACCCAGCTCCAGCCCCACAGTGAGGCCTTTCCCTCTCCCACCCTCCCCCCCCTGCCCCATAGAGCTTGGGGGGTGGTTGTCCACCCCCGATCCCATCGCTCCTTCTGAATTCCGAGACCCCGGGGGAGTGAAAGCGGAGCGGAAATCGCGTCCTTGTGGCGTTGGTGGGGGGCACGGATGTGCTCAGACCCCTAACCTCTGTCCCCCCCCCAGACCTCGTGGACGTCTCCTCCGTCAACCCTGACTTCCCCGTGTCCGACCCCACCGTCTTCCAGAAGCGTTACCTGAAAAAGATCCGCGACCTGGGAGAGGTGGGTCGCTCGTGGTGGTCCTCAGCGCGGGCCTGGACGAAGGGTTGGGGTGGAGAGAGACCTCGTGGGGCAGGGAGGGACCTTGTGGGGTGGAGAGGGATGTTATGGGGTGGAGAGGGAACTTATGGGGCGGAGAGAGACCTTATGGGGCAGGGAGGCACCTCATGGGGTGGAGAGGGACATTATGGGGCAGGGAGGGACCTTGTGGGATGGAGAGGGACCTTATGGGGTGGAGAGAGACCGTATGGGGCAGGGGGAGACCTTGTGGGGTGGAGAAGGACCTTGTGGGGTTCTACGAGGCCAAGTGTAGGGTCTTGCTCCCATGGAGCCACGCGTGGCAGCGTGGGTTGGGGCTGAGCTGCTCTGGAGAAGGACCCGAGGGGGGCCTGGTGTCAACGGTTGACCAAGAGTTGACTGATGGTTGACCAAGTGTTGACCAAGTGTTGACCATTGGTAGACCAACGGTTGACCAAGAGTTGACCATTGGTTGACCATTGGTTGACCAGCAGATGACCAAGGGTTGACCATTGGTTGACCATTGTTTGGCCGACAGTTGACCATTGGTTGACCGATGGTTGACCGATGGTTGACCAGAGGATGACCAAGGGTTGACCAAGAGTTGACTGATGGTTGAGCAAGTGTTGACCATTGGTAGACCTACGGTTGACCAAGAGTTGACCATTGGTTGACCATTGGTTGACCAGCAGATGACCAAAGGTTGACAAAGGGTTAACCAGTGGTTGACCAGCAGATGACCAAGGGTTGACAAAGGGTTAACCACTGGTTGACCAAGAGTTGACCAAGGGTTGACCGATGGTTGACCAGTGGTTGACCAAGAGTTGGCCAAGGATTGACCGATGGTTGACCACTGGTTGACCAAGAGTTGACCAAGGGTTGACCGATGGTTGACCAGTGGTTGACCAAGAGTTGGCCAAGGATTGACCGATGGTTGACCACTGGTTGACCAAGAGTTGACCAAGGGTTGACCGATGGTTGACCAGTGGTTGACCAAGAGTTGGCCAAGGATTGACCGATGGTTGACCACTGGTTGACCAAGAGTTGACCAAGGGTTGACCGATGGTTGACCAGTGGTTGACCAAGAGTTGACCAAGGATTGACCGATGGTTGACCACTGGTTGACCAAGAGTTGACCAAAGATTGACCGATGGTTGACCAGTGGTTGACCGTCGGTTGACCAAGCGTTGACCATTGGTTGACACAATCCCAAGCGCGCCGGCCACCCCGTTGCGTGCCCCCAGTGCCGCGTGCGTCCCCGCAGGGTCACTTCGGCAAGGTGGGCCTCTACTGCTACGACCCCACCAACGACGGGACGGGCGAGATGGTGGCCGTCAAGTCCCTGAAGGCCGGCTGCAGCCCGCAGCTGCTGGCCAGCTGGAGGAAGGAGATCGCCATCTTGAAGACGCTCTACCACGAGAACATCGTCAAGTACAAGGGCTGCTGCAGCGAGCAGGGTACGGCGGCAGCGCCGTGGGGCGGCCCCGCCTGCCGGGACCCCTTCTGTTGGGCGTTGTGTGTGCCCCGTCATCCTCCCCATGGCAGTTTGGGGGCTCTGAGAAGGGAATTTTAGGGGGGTCTCTGTATGGGTTTGGGATGCCTCTCGTGGTTGGGGTCGTGGTTGGGTTTGGGTCATCTGTCCTGGTTGGGGTTGTGGTTGGGGTCATGGTTTGAGTGAGCTCTCCTGGTTGGGGTCGTGGTTGGGGTCATGGTTAGGGTTTGGGTCATCTCCTGGTTGGGGTCGTGGTTGGGTCATGGTTGTGGTTTGGGATCTCTCTGTTGGATGCTCCAAAGGGAATTTGGGTCATTTCTTCTTTCTGGTCGGGCTTGGGGTCACCTCTCGTGGTTGGGGTCGTGGTTGGGTTTGGGTCATCTGTCCTGGTTGGGGTTTGGGATCTCTCTCGTAGTTGGGGTTGTGGTTGGGTTTGGGATCTGTCTCATGGTTGGGGTCATGGTTGAGGTCATGGTTGGGGTCGTAGTTGGATTTGGGATCTGTTTCATGGTTGGGGTCATGGTTGGAGTTTGGGTCAGCTCAACTGGTTGGGGTCGTGGTTGGGGTAATGGTTGGGGTCATGGTTGGGGTTTGGATCCCGTGGTTGGGGTCGTGGTTGGGTTTGGGTCATCTCTCCTGGCTGGGGTCATGGTTGAAGTCATAGTTGGGGTCGTGGTTGGATTTGGGATCTGTCTCATGGTTGGGGTCATGGTTGGGGTCGTGGTTGGGGTTTGGGTCATCTCTCCTGGTTGAGGTCGTGGTTGGGGTCGTGGTTGGGGTCATGGTTGGGGTTTGGATCACTTGGTTGGGGTCGTGGTTGTGGTTTGGGATCTCTCTGTTGGATGCTCCAAAGGGAATTTGGGGCATTTCCTCTTTCTGGTCGGGCTTGGGGTCACCTCTCGTGGTCGGGGTCGTGGTCGGGGCGTGGGTCCCGGTTTTGGGGGGCTCTCCACCTCCCGCTCGTCCCCCAGGGGAGAAGGTGGTGCAGCTGATCATGGAGTACGTGCCGCTGGGCAGCCTGCGGGATTACCTGCCCAAGCACCGCCTGGGGCTGGCGCGCATCCTGCTCTTTGCCCAGCAGATCTGCGAGGTGGGGGCTCGGCCTTTCCCACCCCAAAAATGGGCCCAGCCCCACGTCCCCTCCCCCCAAAAATGGGCCCAGCCCCATTTTCCCATTCCCAAAATGGGCCCAGCCCCACGTCCCCTCCCCCAAAAATGGGCCCAGCCCCATCTTCCCATTCCCAAAATGGACCCAGCCCCGTGTCCCCTCCCCCAAAGATGGGCCCAGCCCCATTTTCCCACCCCAAAAATGGGCCCAGCCCCACATCCCCTCCCCCCAAAAATGGGCCCAGCCCCATCTTCCCATTCCCAAAATGGACACAGCCCCGTGTCCCCTCCCCCAAAGATGGGCCCAGCCCCATTTTCCCACCCCAAAAATGGGCCCAGCCCCATTTTCCCACCCCAAAAATGGGCCCAGCCCCATGTCCCCTCCCCCCAAAGATGGGCCCAGCCCCATCTTCCCATTCCCAAAATGGGCCCAGCCCCACGTCCCCTCCCCCCAAAAATGGGCTCAGCCCCATCTTCCCATTCCCAAAGATGGGCCCAGCCCCATCTTCCCATTCCCAAAATGGACCCAGCCTCGTGTCCCCTCCCCCCAAAAATGGGCCCAGCCCCATCTTCCCATTCCCAAAATGGGCCCAGCCCCATTTCCCACCCCAAAAACAGTCCCAGCCCCGTGTTCCCTCCCCAGAAAATGGACCCAGCCCCATTTTTCTTCCCTATAAGTGCCTCTCTGCCCCACTTGTGACCCTATAAGAGCCTCTGTGCCCCACTCCTGTCCCTACAAACCCCTCTGTCCCCGACTCCT
>NW_018364621.1:7415-8719 GCF_002078875.1 Numida meleagris | reverse complement strand
CAGGGCATGGCCTACCTGCACTCCCTGCACTACATCCACCGGGACCTGGCGGCGCGCAACGTGCTGCTGGAGAGCGAGCGCCGCGTCAAGATCGGCGACTTCGGCTTGGCCAAGGCGCTGCCCGAGGGCCGCGACTATTACCGCGTGCGCGACGACGGCGACAGCCCCGTCTTCTGGTGCGCCCCGCCACCGCGTGTCCCCCCCCAGGGTGCCCTGCTGGGTCTCCATTGGGTCCTTGTTGGTTCCTCGTTGGGTCCCCATTGGGTCTCCATTGGGTCCTCGTTGGTTCTTCATTGGGTCCTTGTTGGGTCCTCGTTGAGTCCTTGTTGGGTCTTTGTTGGGTCCTTGTTGCATCCTCGTTGGGTCCTTGTTGGGTCCTCGCTGGGACTCCATTGGGTCCTCGTTGGTTCCTCGTTGTGTCCTCATTGGGACTCCATTGGGTCCTCGTTGCGTCCTTGTTGAGTCCTTGTTGGGTCCTCGTTGTGTCCTCGTTGAGTCCTTGTTGGGTCCTTGTTGGGTCCTCATTGGGTCTCCATTGGGTCCTCGTTGGGTCTCCACTGGGTCTCCACTGGGTCTCCATTGGGTCCTTGTTGGGTCCCCGTTGGGTCTCCATTGGGTCCTTGTTGGGTCCCTGTTGGGACTCCATTGAGTCCCTGTTGGGTCCTTGTTGGGTCCCCATTGAGTCCTTGTTGGGTCTCCATTGGGTCCCCATTGGGTCCTTGTTGGGTCCTCGTTGGGTCCTTTTTGGGTCCCCTTTGGGTCCTCGTTGGGTCCCCATTGGGTCTCCATTGGGTCCTCACTGGGTCTCCATTGGGTCCTCGCTGGGTTTCCATTGGGTCCTTGCTGGGTCTCCATTGGGTCCTTGCTGGGTCTCCATTGGGTCCTTGTTGGGTCCCCATTGGGTCCTCGTTGGGTCTCCACTGGGTCTCCACTGGGTCTCCATTGGGTCCTCATTGGGTCCTTGTTGGGTCTCCACTGGGTCCCCATTGGGTCCTTGTTGGGTCCTCATTGGGTCCCCATTGGGTCCTCGTTGGTTCCTCATTGGGTCCTCACTGGGTCTCCATTGGGTCCTCGTTGGGTCCTCATTGGGTCCTCGTTGCGTCCTCATTGGGTCCTCGTTGCGTCCTCGTTGGGTCCTTGTTGGGTCCTCATTGGGTCCCCATTGGGTCCTCGTTGGGTCCCCACTGGGTCCCCATTGGGTCTCCATTGGCTCCTCCTTGCGTCCTCGTTGAGTCCTCGTTGCGTCCTCGTTGAGTCCTCGTTGGGTCCTTGTTGGGTCCTCATTGGGTCCTCGTTGCGTCCTC
>NW_018364621.1:0-1484 GCF_002078875.1 Numida meleagris | reverse complement strand
GGGGGGGGGGGTGACCCCATGGCACCACCGGGGTTTGATCTGGGGGCTCCTTTTGGGGTCTTTAAGTCCCTTGGGGTGGTTGGGGGGCACGGATGACCCCATAGGACCCCCAGGGTTGGATCTGTGGGTTCTTTTGGGGTGTTGAGGGGCATGGATGACCCCATAGAACCCCCAGGGTTTGATCTGTGGGTCCCTGGGGGCACAGATGATCCCATAGGATCCCCAAGGTTTGATCTATGGCTCCTTTTGGGATGCTGGGGGGCATGGATGACCCCATAGGACCACCTGGATCTGATCTATGGGTCCTTTTGGGGTCCCTGGGGGGCAGGGATGACCCCATAGGAGCCCCAGGGTTTGATCTGTGGGTCCCTGGGGGCACAGATGACCCCATAGGATCCCCAGCGTTTGATCTGTGGATTCTTTTGGGGTGCTGGGGGGCATGGATGACCCCATAGGACCACCTGGATCTGATCTATGGGTCCTTTTGGGGTCCTGGGGGGCAGGGATGACCCCATAGGAGCCCCAGGGTTTGATCTGTGGGTCCTTGAGGGCACAGATGACCCCATAGGACCACCTGGATCTGATCTGTGGATCCTTTTGGGGTCCTGGGGGGCATGGATGACCCCATAGAACCCCCAGGTTTTGATCTGTGGGTCCTTCTGGGGTTTTTATGTCCCTTAGGGTGCGTGGGGGGCACAGATGACCCCATAGGACCTCCAGGGTTTGATCTATGGGTCCTTTTGGGGTCCCTGGGGGGCAGGGATGACCCCATAGAACCACCTGGATGTGATCTATGGGTCCTTCTGGGGTCCCTGTGTCCCTTTGGGGTGGTTGGGGGGCACAGATAACCCCATAGAACCACGTGGATTTGATCTGTGGGTCCTTCTGGGGTCCTTGGGGGCATGGATGACCCCATAGGACCACCTGGATCTGATCTATGGGTCCTTTTGGGGTCCTGGGGGGCACGGATGACCCCATAGAACCCCCAGGTCTTGATCTATGGGTCCTTCTGGGGTCTTTATGTCCCTTAGGGTGCGTGGGGGGCACGGCTAACCCCGTAGAACCACCTGGATCTGATCTATGGGTCCTTCTGGGGTCCCTGGGTCCCTTTGGGGTGCTTGGGGGACACGGATGACCCCATAGGACCCCCAGGGTTTGATCTATGGGTCCTCTTGGGGTCCCTGGGTCTCTTTGGGGTGGTTGGGGGGCAGGGATGACCCCATAGGACCCCCAGGGTTTGATCTATGGGTCCTCTTGGGGTCCCTGGGTCCCTTTGGGGTGGTTGGGGAGCAGAGATGACCCCATGGGGTCCCTGAGGGGCAGGGATGACCCCATAGAACCACCTGGATCTGATCTATGGGTCCTTTTGGGGTCCCTGTGTCCCTTTGGGGTCCTGGGGGGCATGGGATGACCCCATAGAACTCTCAGGTTTTGATCTATGGGTTCTTCTGGGGTCTTTATGTCCCTTACGGTGCGTGGGGGGG
>NW_018364620.1:7967-42476 GCF_002078875.1 Numida meleagris | reverse complement strand
AATCAGCTTTGTTCAGGGAGTGGACAGGGCTTGCCAACAAGTTTTCAAATAACTTCCCT
Organism: Numida meleagris; assembly: GCF_002078875.1. Lineage (NCBI taxonomy): Eukaryota > Metazoa > Chordata > Aves > Galliformes > Numididae > Numida > Numida meleagris. The sequence goes on along the minus strand of NW_018364620.1, from coordinate 42,417 downwards.
TTCCTTGTATAGGCCTGGCCCATATTACACAAATAGAGGAAAGCGTTAGTTGCAGCAGCAGGGATAAAATAAAACACGTTTTCAGGCTGTGCTTACTGCCCAAATGATGATAATCCAATTCCCTGCCTCAGTGAAAGGACTCACAGCTAAGATACACTGCAAAAATTAAAGACTGAAAGAATGGAAACACAGGTCTACAATAAGCCCCATCACAGAGTTGAGTCACCCTTTCTCCACTGCAAATTTATTAGGAATGGAAACAGAAAAATCTGTTGCAGCCATCAAAGTTAACTACTATCCTGATCTCATCTGTGTCTCATAGACAGCCCAGTAACTTCTCTTTTTTTTTTTCACCTGTGCAGACATTATGACATTATGGTGGAAAGGGGATGGGGGTGAAGACAAGTTGAGACTAATTAAAGTGGCAGGAGCTCATTGGGAACCTCTAGGACACGCTAGCCACGGTCTTCTTTGCAAGGGTAAGGGAATGCTAAACAGTGATTTGGAAAGCAATTCAAACATACAGAATAAGAGAAGGGGGACGATGTGATCCTCTTGTCTGGATAACAACAGCCTTCCATGAAAGCTCTCGAACAGGCAGTAGTTGGAAGAACCCTCAGCTTTTGCAAGCAAGAACAGGGCAACCTGTTCCAGTGCATCACCACCCTCTGTGTGAAAAACTTCCTTCTAATATATAACTTAAATCTCCCCTGTCTCAGCAAAAACCATTCCCCCTTGTCCTATCGCTATCTACCCTCACAAACGATCGATCCCCCAGTCATCCAAACACTGCCTTAGCATGCAACTCTACAAGTAATGTGATGCACTGAGTCTCTGCACTGTCCATCACGTCATGAAAAGGTATAGTGCTAGCAAGACTTGACCATTATCATGTTCATTTAACTCAATGTAATATGATTATTTTTCTGCAGAAATGCATCCTTATCACCGCGTATATTAATTTAGTCTATCATGACCTATGTAAGTGATCTCTGAATCACGATGATTTCTCAAAGCTTTCAGTGGATTGAAGGGACCATGGTATAACAATCCTGGCCTGAATATACACACCTGAACTCTGATTTCAGCAGCTGTGTTGTCTGCATCACAAAAACGATGAATTTCAGGTATCTTCTACTGATTTGATTCCTTCTTCGTATCTTAGTATTAATTTCAATATGAAAGAGAGAGGGAAAGAGAGGAGAAACATTGTGCATTTAACCTACACAAGGAATGCCACACCTTTATGGGGAAATGCAGACACTTCAAGTCTGTAGTCTTAAGGGGAACATTTAACGAGAATTTCCTCTGACATCTTTCCCTGCTTTTCTTCCATCTACAAAGCAGGCTGTCTTCACAGTGAGAAGCAAAAATCGGCAGCAAGTATATTTCTAGTGTAGATTGCTCTTTTGAGATCACAACATTTTAGAGTAATTAACAAATTCGAATGTACACCTATGAAGAAAGCACTTCTCTGTCACTGTGAAATTACTTACAGCCTTTCAAGAATAACTGAAGGTGAAGAACTCAGTCAGTTGACTGTGTTTCTAAATGCAGCACATTTGTGTTCCCCAGCATTTTAGCTGACCTGGTAGCTTTCATTTAGGCCTTAAAGAAAGTACTGTTGATTTATGCAATTTCTTTGAACTTCCCTCCACTCATGGAGCCAGAAAATTCACTTGTCCCTAATCAACTTCTTCAATTTAGCTTCCTTGCTGGAATTAAAACAAAGGCAACATTTGAAAGACATCTGCAGAAGATCTCTAGTGCCTTTTTTCCTCCAGATGAATACAGTAATTCTACTAGAAAACTTCCCATATGGAAACCTCAGGAGGAGCTTCTTTCTCCTTTTGCTCTTTCCTTTACCTCCCACATTCCCACTGCTCACTGCATTAGGGTACAGCTTGCAGGACTTTCTTATACCTTTCCATATTAGAGGGGAGGTTCAGGCTGTTAATTTACTGGATTCGGAGATCCTAAGGGACTCCTTATCATTTTACAAGGCATATGTTTCAGAATAAGCCAAGAAGGACTGTGAGCATGGGAGAGAGCTTGGCAGGTTTTGCACATTTTTTTTGTTTCATCATGTCTATTTCTGTCCTTGCACCATTTACATTAGCAAAAATTTACGAGCCCTAGGAGTAAATACAATGAGAACTATTCAACTTTCAGCCTCACATCACTGCAAAAGTGTGGGTTTCTTAAAGCAATAGGTAACAATGATTGTTTCACCCTTTGTGATTAGCCACCACTTTGAGACATCTGAATTACCAGTTTAAATAAAATGGCCTTGTCTATAATCTGCAGGGTGTACTGGATGATGAACATTTTCAAATTACATGCTTTGCAATTCTTAGTTCCACTGAATTTACAGCTGCTTTCAGACTCAGCAAACTGCACTTGATAAGGCTGTATGTATTCAGTCCAGAACCTTTCTTTAGGGATATAATTGAAACTATCCTACCAAATCTGTTTCACTTAAAGTAGTCATGTTCCATGAACTAGTCAAAAATTTTCCACCCTGCCACGAGCACTTAGTGGTGGGTGTATAATGTCATTTAATCGTTCTCCTCTAAAGCTCAGGCACAGAGAATAGTACTGCAGTGATGACCAGGTATGTGTCCAAGTAGAGGCTTGGGTTATTCCAGTATGTGCAATCTTTCTGTATGGCAATTATAAGATCAGAGACACAGACAACCCATTAAGGTACAGTCCAGACTTTCTGCTGTCATTATAGACTGGCAGGTGTCTGCCAGTAAAGGTAAAGGACTCAGTTGTCTTCCATCTGTTTGACCAGCTACAGCTCACGCACAGAACAACTCTCCCCTTTTAATTTTGGTATTGTAGGGATTTTAAAGTCTGTATTAAAACAAAAATGCCCAGTGGACATATTTCTGCTTATACATTCTCAAAGTAGCAATTAATTTTTTTTTAAATTAATTTCTTCCCTCTGTCACCCTACAGAAATACACCTATCTCTAAAGTTTTCTGTAGTGCTATGCATCATATATTTCTATTTTATGGGATTTCCAATTCTCTTCCAGTAATATATATTATCTAAACCAGAAAAAATTCCAGAGATGAACAAAGAGCCTGCATGTGGTGCTCATCAGAAGCTGCACCAGCAGAGGTAAATGACTATCACTGTCTCCACTGCTGAAATGCAGCACCCACCTCCACACTGTGCTGACTTTCACTGAATGGTCTCCAGAAACAGTCAGCAAGTGTCGATGAACATTAATGCGTGCAAGTTTTTCTGCATGGAGGAATTTAATTCCACACCTTTGCTTCATATACATTTCCATCTCAGATGCCATTTTCTCAGACTGCCCCTCTGCTGTCGCCTGCCATATACAAACAAAATTTAATATAATACTGGTGGGAAGGTTCAGCCTCTACTGTCAAACTGTATCCTGGGCTGCATCAAAAGGAGAGTGACCAGCAGGGAGAGGGAGGTGCTGTTACTCTGTAGTCTGGCCTTGTGAGGCCTCATCTGGAGTGCAGTATTGAGGCCTGGAGCCATCAACATGAGAGAAATGTGAAGACAAGGATGAGGAGCAGCATAAACTCTCTCCAGTTCAAGGGGGAACAGTTAGCAACAAGCTACTCCACCTGTCACAAATCCATGGGGCCAGATGGGGTCCATGCAAGGGTACTGAGAAGGCTTGCAGAAGTGATTGCTAAGACACTTTATATCATTTATCAGCAGCAATAGTTAATTTGAGAGGTCCCAGAGGACTGGAGACCTGCCAGTGTGGCATCCATCTACAAGAAGGGCAGGAAGGAGGATCCAGGAAACTGCAGGGCTATCAGCCTGACCTCGATACTGGAGAAGGTCATGGAGCAGATCAGCTTGACAGTAATTATATGGCATGTGCAGGACTGCCAAGGGATCAGGCCTAGCCAACACAAGTTCATGGAAGGCAGGTCCTGCTTGACCAACTTCATCTCCTTTTATGACCAGGTAACCCACAGAGTGAATTAGGGAAAAGCTGTGAATCTACATACCCTTTTGTAATGCTTTTGGCTTTAGTCTCCCACAGTGTTCTGGAGAAGATGGCAGCTCATGGCTTGGAGAAGTGTATTCTTCATGGGTTAAAACACTGCCCATATGGCCAGACCCAGAGTGGCAGTGAACGGATTTAAATCCAGCTGGCAACCAGTCACTAGTGGTGTTCCCCAGGGGTCAGTACTGGGGCTGTCTTGTTTAACATCTTCACTGATGATAGTGATGAGGGGATTGAGTAGATTCTCATTACGTTCACAGATCACACCAAGATGGAGGACGTCTTGGTCTGCTTGAGGTAGAAAGACCCTACAGAGGGATCTGAATAGGCTTGATCAATTGGCTGAGGCCCATTGTGTGAGCTTCAACGAGGCCAGCTGTTGGGTCCTGCACTTCAGTCACAACAACCCCATGCATCACTACAGACTTGGAGCAGAGTGGCTGGCAAGCTGTGTGGAGGAAAGGGATCTAGGAGTGTTAGTTGACAGCCAGCTGAACTTGAGCCAGCAGTGTGCCTGGGTGGCCTTGAAGTTCAACAGCATCTTGACTTGTATCAGAAATAGTGTAGTCAGCAGGAGCAGGTAGGTGATCTTCCCTTTGTACTCAATACTAGTGAGGCCTCAACTCAAGCAGTGTGTTCTGTTTTGGGCCCCTCACTATTAGAAAGACACTGAGACCCTGGATCATGCCCAGAGAAGGGGAATAAAGTTGGTGAAGGATCTGGAACACAAATCTTATGAGAAGCAGCTGAGGAAACTGGGATTGTTTAGTCTGAAGAAGAGAGTGCTCAGGGGAAACTTTATCATTGTATACAGCTACTTGAAAGAAGAATGCAGAGAGGGGGATGTTGGCCTCTTTTCCCAGATAACTAGTCATTGGATGAGAGGTAACGGCCTCATGTTGTGCCAGGGAAAGATCAGGTTAGATATTAAGAAAAATATATTCTCTGAAACAGTGGTGAGGTATTGGAACAGAGTGCCCAAGGAAGCTGTGGAGTCACCATCCCTGGAGGTTTCAAGAAAAGGATGAATGTGGCAATGAGTGACATGGTTTAGTAGGCATGCTGGTAATGAGTTGACGGTTGAACTAGATGATCTCAGAGGTCTTTTCCAACATAAATAATTCTGTGATTCTGTAATTCTGTATTGGAGAAGTTCCAAAGTAGGGCCGCGAAGATGATTAAAGAGATGGAGCACTTCTCTTATGAAGAAAATCTGAGGGAGCTGGGCTTGTTCAGCCTGGAGGAGAGAAGGCTCTGGGGAGAACTCCTTGTGGCTCCCAAGTACTTAAGAGGAGCTTATAAGCAGGAGGGAGATCAACTTTTTACATGATCTGATAGTGATAGGACAAGGAGAAATGGCTTTAAAAGAGGGAATTTTAGGTTAGATAGAAATTCTTTACTTATTTCGTAATTCTTTATTCTTTACTCCTCTTAAGATGGGGCCTTGGGCAGCCTGAAACAGTAGCAGGCAACACTGCCCATGGCAGGGGGATTGAGACTAGATTATGGTTTCTTCCACTCTAAGACTTATGCACAGGATTTGGACCCCCAGTACAGGAAAGATACCAGTAAATCCAGAGAATTAGCAGCCCTGAGAGCGCCAACCAGCACCACAGTGCCCATTCAGGGCTGCTAGAGAGCTGGAGCTAGGCTCTTCTCACTTGGGCATGGTGGGAGGTTGAGGGATTGGCACATGGAAAAATTTTCCACAGGACCAGATGTGAACAGGGGCATGGCTCCCCCTGCCAGAGTGATGTGGTCAGACCCCAGGCCTAACTCAGCTGGCAGCAGCTTCAGGCACCATTTACCTCCCCACAGAAGTTATCCCATAATTCCTAATTCAGTCACTGAGTTATGATCATTTCATGTTATTTAAAATGCTTGGCTTAAAAAAAAAAAAAGCAATTCTGAGGAGTTAATTGCCTTAAAGTGCAAGGCTTAAGACTGCATGAAATTCTAATAAAATGTATCATATTAATACAGTAATGGTACATTGTATCTGTAGACACTGATCAACAGCCATGTATCACTTGAAAAGAATGGATATTAGCAACAAAAACATTTAAAGGAAAAGAAGAGAAAAGGGAAGGGGAAGGGAGGGGAGGGCAGGGGAGAGGAGGGGAAGGGAGGGGAGCAGAGAGAAAAAAGAAAAAACTCAGGTGTAAAAAAAAAACCACTGTCATTGAAATTGAGCATCTGTATTCTTGGAAGCAGTGATCTGGAAGGATTTTAATATTATAGCAGACAAACAACTCTATGTGAACTTCTATGACTTAAAGTATTAGGTGATACTTAGATGTATAAAAAAGGAAATAAAAATGGGGAGTAATAATTAAGGCATATTAATATCTCTGAATGGCATATGATAGTACTGTCCAGGAACATTATGTACAGGCCTTCCCTTGTAGCTATAACAATATGTTAATAAACAGAGAAGGGAAATAATTACTCTCCAGAGGTAGGAAAGGAACATAAGAGCGGATAATCAGTTTACTTTATCATACCAATGAAGAGGCAGCTTGATTATGTTGTGTGTTTCAAGGGGACAAAAAATCTGAAATTAAAAAGCTCTTAAAACTACCTATGAAGGGCATAACAAGAGTGAATGATTAGAAGTTAAAGCCAGTCAAATTCAAATGACTAATGTTACACATTTTTTAAATGGTGCTGATTATCCAGTAAAACAATACGCCAATAAAAGTGATGGATTCTCAATGAGGAGTGATTCTTTTCTGGAAAATGCATTGCTGGGCTTACGTGCCTAATCACAGGTGTGAGACAGGACATTTGGAGAAATGACTGGCATTTGGCTGGAAGATGTGTTGAAACAGAAACTAATCCTACATTCAGGCCAATTTATAGCAAATGCAATGAAAATGGCTGATCTAAGGTCCTGCAAGAGACTGGGATCATGGATGTAATTTAACTCGGAGATGACAACTTTTTCAAAGGATCTAACTGAAACATTTCTAACAGCATGACCATACATTTAGTTACAAACAACCTCACAGAATCACAAAATCACAGAATCACAGAAGAGTTGAAAGTGGAAGGGAGCACGTGGGATCAGTCAGTGCAACTCCCCTGCTTCAAGCAGGATCTCCTAGAGCTCATTGCCCAGGATCACATCTGGGTTGTTTTTGAGTATCTGCAGAGAAGGAGACTATGCAGCCTCTCTGTGCAGCCTGTTCCAGTGCTCTGTCACCCACATAGTGAAGAAGTTTTTTCTCATGTTCTGTGCCACCGTTTGAGGCCATTGCTTCTTGTCCTGTTACCAGGCAACACAGAAAACAGCCTGACATACATTGATAAGATCCCTTCTCAGTATTCTCCAGGGTAAAGAGGTGCAGGAGCCTCACAGGAGAGCTGCTCCAGCCCCTTAATCAACTCTAGCCCTTCAGTGGACTTGTTCTGATCTGTGATCTTGCTAAACACAGAGGTGAGTCTGACAGACCTGTAGCTCTCCAAGTCTTCCATTTTTCCCATTTTAAAAACAGGCATTATGTTTTCCTTTTTCCAATCACTGGCAACTTCACTGGACCACTGCAAGTTTTCAGAGATGATGGCTGGAGTTTAACCACTTCAACTGCCAGTTACCTCTGAACCCTTTGATGCATCTCATCAGGGCTCATGGATTTGTGCACACCTAGGTTCCTTAGGTGGTCTCAAGCCTGATCTTCTTCTGCAGTGGATTATATTTCATTCTCACAGGCTTTTCGTTTGGATTCCATGAATTGGGTAGTGTAGCTAAAGCACTCACTGGTGAAGACAGAGGCAATGACTTTTTTGAGTACCTCTGCCTTCTTCATGTTGGTTGTAGCTAGGTCTCCTGCAGAGACCAGGAGAGTTTCTTTTATCTTCCTTTGTTGTTCTATGTATTTGAATAAACCCTTCTTTTTCTTTTTTACATCTCTAGCTAAAGACATCTCCAGCTGTGCCATGGCTTTCCTTAGTTTTTCCCTTCACTCCCGGGCTTGATGACTACACTAACTATTAATTTGCATTTCTCATTTGGCTAAGAGGTCTTATCCTAGAATCATAGAATGGTTTGTGTTGTAAGGGACCTTTAATATCACCTAGTTCCACCCCCCGCTATAGGCAAGGACATCTCCCTCTAGACCAGGATGCTCACAGCCACATCCAGCCTGGCCTTGAACATCTCCAGGGAGGAGGCATCCACAACCTCACTGGGCAACCTGTTCCAGTGTCTCACTACTCTCACAACAAATGATTTCTTCCTAATATCTAGTCCAAATCTTCCAGTTTAAAACCATTTTCTCTCATCCTGTCACTACCTGCCCTTATAAAAAGTTCCTTCTCAGCGTTCCTGCAGGTCCCCTTCAGGTACTGGAAGGCTGCTACTGGAAGGTCTTATCTCATCCAAGCCAATCTCCCGCCTTCATTGCCTGACCTCTTCCATGCCAGGACTTAGAACTGTTGAGCCTGTTAGCCATGCATTTTCACCAGCAATGAACGAGAGCCTGCATGCTGCACTCATAAAAATCTACAGCAGCAGTGGTGATGCACTGATTCACAGCTGCTGTAACTGCATTGTTTCTAGGCAAATGTTGTCCATGCAGTCTGTCTTCATCAGCCCAAACAGGTGGAAGTCAGAAGACACCAAATACAGACTATACAGTGGATGTGGCTGGGCAGTCCAGCTGAGATTGGCAATATGCTCCATGGTCTTCAAAATGGTTTAAGACCTGGCATTAATATGTTGCAAGGGAAAGGCTGTCTTATTTTCTGGTCTGACTCTGGAATTTTAAGTCTTCATCTTAACATCACTGTGCAGGCATCAGAGTTGATGGTTTGTCTGGGTTCTAGGATATCCAGAAGAATCACCCTTTTACTGTCTCAAAAGATTGTGCACATCGTGTTACCTGCTGAGGTCTGTGCCTTGAACTTTCTCTTCTGCAGGAAACCCATGTGTCGGTACTGCCATTTTGATTCCAGATCATAGTGGTGACACCATGTCATCTGTCACATATGAACAAAATGTAATGGAATACTGGCAGTAAAGTTCAACATCTATTGCCAAACCACCAACATCTGCCTCTGATGTCAATGGCCAACATAATAAATATGAGGCATTATTTTTATCTAACCCTTGGTTAGATTTGTACCACGTATGTTCTTTCTACTTCTGCTACAGAGAGCAATTGATTCAATATTTAAACTTGAGCACAGGATTAAAAATAATAATAATACAATCTTTGCTTTTTAAAGAACAGGAATATTGTTTTTTCCACTTACATTTTCAGGACATTCTTTCTATTACAATAAAAGTACAGTTGAATGTTTTAGTACAAGAAGAGCCACTTTAACACTGCAGGAAACTAGAAGGAATCAGAGAGAAAAGACACCTTTACAGTGTTAAGAATTTTAAATTTACATTTTGACCTTTTAGGTACTTAATGCCTGATTATCATCTGATAATGTTTCATAGCATCTTAGAAGTAATTCACAAGGGTTATGCAGATAGCACTTTTTAAAGTAACCTCGTGCATAATACACATCATAGGCAACATTTTATTCAACTTCAGTCTGTCTAATGGAATTATAACTGTGTCTGCCCTTCAGTTACTTGAATAAGCAGGAAAAAGGGGGAAAAGTGCTGGAAGCAGTTTGCTGTTCATATATTATCTTCCTACTCTCTGCTAATGCACTTGAACCCTAACCTGCAGTGGTCACAGGATGCCTGCTGAGAAGGTAATGGAGTTTCTCTCTGCTCAAGTTCACTGCTCAGACCTTTTGATACCTGACATGACCTAGTGTTTCAGAAGCGTAGGCATGTGGAAGCAGAAGACAAGATGAGAGTGAGATGGATTTATTGACTAGGGAAGTAGTTATTCTGCGAAAACTACATAAGCTGCTCCAAAAGACATTACTTTCAGAGCTGCCCTTGTAAGTCACAAGGATAGAATAATACATTGGAATTTAATCATAATAGTACTTAAACACATTGAACAACAATGTGTTAAAACAACGTTAGGGCATATAATAGAGAGGGAATCTAACTAGTTTACTAATTAAATAATTAAGCAGAAGATGAGATTCAGCTAGAAACATGCAAAGGAATTTTTAGCCTCCTTCCTGCATTATTTCTAGGGCATATTACAGAATGAAGCAGCTACACACTGAAAATGGCACACAGAACTTCAGCAGTGGCCTTTTAACAAGACTGAATGATTTAGAGTCTGTACTGATCTTGTTATTTGATTGGACACAATTAGTATGAAAGAGGCATGCTTGAGTGCACTGAGTCGTGCACTCTAATGGTCTGACCCATCAGGGGACTTTACTAGGAACAGTATGCTTCTGTACTGCAGGCGAGTAGTCAATGATTTCAGTCATGTCACTGAAAAAAGCAAGTGTTAAGAGGTAGTCAGGTGGTGCTGGTTTTCCATTTGCCCACTGTGACTTTATCTTTTCTGACTGTGTAAAATCCAGGGAGCTAACAGATAATATGCCTGCAGTAAAAATCTGGAAAATAAATGAATAAAGTTTATAGACAGTTGTGTCATTGTGGTATGGACAGTAATAGGAAGCCAGCTTTGAGCAAACAGGAATCTTTTTCCCTAGACTTCATCCTAGTCAGTGACTTTCAATGTTTTTCCCATTCCTTTTTGCTTTTGTAAGTGCAAAACTTAAAGTGTTAAATCCATAAGATTAAGAGAGACTATTTTATTTGTGTTCCACTCCAATTGCCAGAAAAATCATACTTAATGAGAAAAATCAATCTTAAGAGATTTCACAGTCCAATTTTCTGGCTTTCAAAGTGCAAACAGTCTGTTTCAACTGATATGTGGTTGCTGCACTACAAGAGCCGCCTACACAGTGAGCCTGGTGCTTTTCATCAATCTTTACTGAGTTATTGTCTCTTATGACAATGAGAATCATTTGGGGTAAAATGTATTTTTTACTGTTCACAGTATCTTACCAAAACAGGACTTTGTCCCATGAGTACAATTTTCTTCCTCTGCCTCAAAGTACTACAAACAGTGGATAAATTTAAGAACAAACGTTAAAGTCAAAACATGTAGTCAAGTAATATTCAAATCAAACGAGGGTGCAAATTTTATTTTCTATTATAGTACTCATTGATCTTCCGTGTCCTCCAAAATGATGCTTTTCATTCTACACTTTTAAACAGTCTGTCACAGCTTGTGTTACAAAGATTCTTCTCAGTTCGTGCCTTGGAGACCCCAGCAAACAACTTAGCTTGAATTGTTTTGAGTGTGAATAGGATCATAGAATCACAGAAGTGCTCAGGTTGGAAAAGATCTTAAAGATCAAGTCCAACTGCAACCTAACCATACTACTCTAACTCTAACAACCCACCACTAAATCATGTCCCCAAGCACCACATCCAAACGGTTTTTAAACACATTCAGGGATGGTGACTCAACCACATCCCTGGGGAGCCTGTTCTAGTGCTTAACAATCCTTTCTGTAAAGAAGTTTTTCCTGATCTCCAACCTAAACCTCCCCTAGTGCAACTTGAGGCCATTTCCCCTTGTCCTGTCACAAGTCACCAGTGAGAAGAGACCAATCCCACTCTCGCTGCAATCACCTTTCAGGAGCAACGAGGTCTCCCCTCAGCCTCCTCTTCCCCAGACTAAACAGCCCCAGTTCCTTCAGTCTCTCCTCACAGGGTATATTCTCCAAGCCCTTCACCAGCCTTGTTGCCCTTCTTTGGACCTGCTCCAGCACCTCCATGTCCTTTCTGTACTGAGGCGCCCAAAACTGAACACAGTACTCGAGGTGGGGCCTCACCAGTGCCAAGTACAGGGGCAGGATGACTTCCCTAGTCCTGCTCACCACATCATTCCTGATCCAAGCCAGGATGCCATTGGCCTTCTTGGCCACCTGGGCACACCACTGGCTCATATTCAGCCGACTGTCATATTCAACACATCAAGGTCCCTTTCTGTCAGGCAGCTTTCCGGCCACTCCTCCCCAAGCCTGTAGGGTTGCCTGGGGTTGTTGTGACTAAAGTGCAGGACCAAAGTGTAGGACACTTGGCCCTACTGAAACTCACAGAGTTTACCTTGGCCCATCGTTCCAGTCTATCCAGGTCCCTCTGTAGTGCCTTTCTACCCTCTGGCAGATCAACACTCCTTCCCAACTTGGTGTCTGCAAACCTACTGAGGGTGCACTCAATCCCGTCATCAAGATCATTAATAAAGATGTTGCATAGAAGTGGCACCAGTACTGAGCCCTGGGGGACACCACTCATGACTGGCCGCCAACCGGATTTAACTCCACTGACCACAACTCTTTGGGCCCTGCCATCCAGCCAGTATTTCACCCAGCAGAGCATATGCCCATCCAAACCATGGGCTGCCAGCTTCTCCACAAGGATGCTGTGAGGGACAGTGTCAAAGGCTCTACTGAATATTTACTGTTGTTCTTCACCTTAGTGGCCAAGTTCAGTTCTAGCCGGGCTTTGGCTTTTCTAATTTCCTCCCTGCACAGCTTCACTACGTACTTGCAATTGTCATAAGTTGCTTGCCTCCCTTCCAAAGACCATAAACTTCCCTTTTGTTCCTGAGTTCCAGCTTAAGGTCTCTGTTCAGCCAGACTGGTCTCCTTCTCCGACGGCTCGTCTTCCATGACTTGGGGATGGTCAGCTCCTGCACCTTTAAAATAACTTCCTCAATGTATTCCCAGCCTGCTTGGGCTCCTGTGCCCTCCGGATCTGCCTCCCAAGGGACCCTCTCAACCATGGTCCAAAAGAGGCCAAAGTCTGCCCTCCAGAAGTCCAAGGTGGCAGTTCTGCTGACTCCCCTCTGAGGTTCAACAAGGATCAAGAAGTCTATTTAATTTTGTGATCGCTTTGCCCCAGACGGCCTCCAACCTTCACATCCCCCACAAGGCCTTCTCTGTTAACAAACAGCAGGTCCAGGATTTTGCTTCCCCTTCTTGGCTCCTTCACCAGCTGTGTCAGGAAGCTGTCTCCCACGTACTCTAGGAAACGAGACTGTTCCCCTTCTGCTGTATTATAATTCCAGCAGATGTCTGGGAAGTTGAAGTTCCCCAAGAGAAAAGGGGTAGAGACCTCAAAACCTCACCCAACTGTCCATAAAATATGTTATCCACCACTTTGTCCTGGTTGGGTGGCCTGTAGCAGACTCCCACGACACTGTCAGTATTATTGGCCTTCGCTTTTATCCTAACCCATGAGCTCTCAACCCTATCATCACCATCATTAATTTGCATACATTCGCATTCTTTCTTTACACAGAGGGCTACACTGAGTTAGAGAGGACAGTCGAAGGGTTAACTATTGCATGGGGCTGGGGTAAGTAGAATGTAAGGCAAGATAAGAAAAGGGACTCGGCGAAACTCCATTATCAGCAGGGACCAGTACAAGGAACCGGCCGAAGGCAGAGTGACTCTGCAAAGCAGCAGTGAGGTGAAAAGGGAAGTGATGAAGACGTCGAGCCTTCATCCAACGACCACCAGGAGGAACTACAACGCATGCGCTAGAGGGATGGACCGTATGCAAGGGAATTCCTGGGAAATGATGAATATGTAGATGAGTCCGGGGAAACCTGCTGAATATGTAGATGGGTCCCGGGAAACCTGCTGAATATGAATAAGCTTGGCTTTTAAATATCTAACATTTCTGCCCATGGTTATGCGAGTTTGGTAGGGCAGTGACCCCCCTCACATCCGGTGTGGGCACAGCACCGTAATAAACATATCTGCTTTATAACCTAATCTCGGGTTATGGAGTTTGATTCCGCAAATCAACACCACCACCTTTCCTGTCTTGCCTATCTCTTTTCAAAAGCCGATAGCCATCAATCACAGTATTCTATCTGTGTGTGTCATTCCACCACGTTTCCATGATGGCAACTATATCATAGTTTTCCAACCGCACAGTGGCCTCTAGCTCCTCTTGTTTGTTACCCATGCTGCATGCATTGGCATAGATGCACCTGAGCTGGGCCACCTTTTGAGTCGGAGAAGCCCTAATACCCTCTTGACAATACTCAGGTGTTTCCGTAGCCACCAACCTCACACCAACCCTTGGGTTCTTCCTACGAAAAGGTGTGTTGTCCTCCTCCTTCACCAAGGCACAAGACTGTGGGATCTTACTAGCGCAACCCCCTCCCACAAGCACTAGCACATTTACATACAGGCTGCTTTCTAGTGACCCCAGTTTCACCCCCATCCCCCTCCATACCTAGTTTAAAGCTCTATCACTGAACCTTCCCAATTCCCATTGTAAAACTCCTTTTCTCCGGTGGGATAAGCTGTTCCTATAGGTTGCCAGGAGGCCTATTCTTGTGTAAATCGAGCCAAAGTTGAAAAACCCAAACCCCTGCCGGGCACACCAGGCTCAGAGCCAGGTATTAATCCACTGACCCATCATGTTTAGTCCATCATCATTCCCTATAACTGGAGGGATAGAGGAGAACACAACTTGTGCTCCCGAACCCTTGATCAGATGCCCTGAGGCTCTGAAGTCCTTTTTCACAGTTCTTAGGGAAGTTCTTCCTACATCATCACTGCCTACCTGAAACAACAATACAGGATAATAATCTGAGGGCCGTACTAGGGAAGGAAGTCTCTTCCTTACATCTTTAATCTGGGCTCCCGGGAGGCAGCAAACTTCCCTGTGTACAGGGTCCAGTCTACATATGGGGCCTTCTGCTCCTTTCAGCACTGAGTCACCAATGACAATGACCCATCTTTTGTTCTTTGCTGAGGAAGTTTTAATGCTAGGGGTAGTCCTGCTGGGCTTTGGGGACACCTCCAAGTGGGAAGAACCATCATCCCCACCGTCATCCAGCTGTCCCTGCAGAGCACTGTACCTGTTCTGCAGGGGAAGCTGGGGGGCAGGGGAATCTCCAGGTGGGTGCACCTGCATCGCCAAGTAGGGACCTTTAGCCACTGCCCCCTGCCCCCCAGTTCATCACCGTTGTTGTTAGGGGGAGGAGAGGACAGGGGAATCACTACAGCAGGAACACTGCCTGCCTGCTGGTTCCCCCTATTACCTGTTTGCAAGGCGGTAGGTGCGACGTGCTTCATGCGGGGCCTCAGCTGGCTGCCTGCATCTCGGGGCTGGTGGGGACCGGCACCACCAGTCTCCTGCTCACGCTCCGTAACGCTCCTCAGCCTCTCCACCTCCTCCTTCAGGGCAGCCTCAAGGCCGAGTAAATCATTCAGCTGGTCACAGCTAACACAAGCGCTGTCTCCATCGCCCTGCACTGCAAGGGCCAGGCTCAGGCCTGGCAGGCGAAAAACCTGCGCACTAGCACATTGCTGTAGGACCTCCGTCTGGGCCTCCTCATTTTCCTTGGCGGCAGCCTCCCTTTTATGCGTGCGAGGGATCTCAGTTCGAATCCCCGCATTTCTCCCGGCAATAGCCTTCCGCCGGGGGTGCAGCCACGGCAAACCAGCAGACTCATTAGCACGATCCGGGGCAGCGTTAATGGGGCGTGAACTGATCCGCTCGGGCCTGCCGCCGGGAGCGCGGGCTCCGCCCTGGCCGCGTTCCCAGCCCGTTAACAGGTGCCCCTGCACTTATCACTCGCCGCGCAGTGAGATAACAGGCCTCCTCGCTGACTAGTGACGTGAAGGAGTGGCTTACTGTCTCTCTGCTTTTGAAGGGCCCTCGTGATACGCACACACGGACCGCTCCTCTCCGTCGCTGCCCTCCCGGAGGTTTTTTCTACGGCCAGGGCCGGGGATGCGGAGCCGTTGCCCTCTGGCAACGACGGCGCCGCTCTCAGCCGCTCTCGCGAGAACTGCCGGGCCGCTCTGTGAGCTCGGGGCTCCCCGCGTGCGGGATCCGATGGAAACCGCCCTGGGCCTCGCGTTCAGCCGCTGCGGTTCCGGCCGGGACGGCTCCGAAGCAGCTCACCTCGGCGATCACACCTACTGGTTTTGCTGCATCCCTCGCTCTTGTTCTCTTCGTGTGTGCTGTAGGGGATATGGACTGCGCCTTCCCAAAAGTATCTATAATCAAAGTAGTCACTCTGCTGCCGTGGACCACAGGTAAAATACCCGTGGTCGTGGCTGTGACGCTGTTTGATGCCTGGTTTAAGCTGGGGGCTTATTCTTTAGGTCATCAAGTCGGGAGATGTGGACAGAATGGGAAGAAATAAGAGTGAAACTAATTCTTTAATTTCAGCCAATTTCATAATAGCTTTAAAAATGAGCCAACAGTTTCATATACTGATTTCTGAAAGAAAGCTTCATCAAAGCAAATTGTTTTCTACTGAGAAGTAGTCAGTACAAATGGAAGTTTCTGGAAGGTGAATGTTTTGGGACATTAATTAAGATAACATTTCAAAATGATACAAGAAATGACATTTGCTGTGGACAGCACACAGGCAGAGATTGAGGTTGAGTTTTAAAGGAAAAAAAAAATCAAGCAATGCAATCTGAAATAATTACCATCTTTTTGGAAAAAGAATGGAAACATTCTAAGAGACTAGCAAAATTTATAAGTATTTGCTGAGGCTGGCAGTGCATGGACAGAGAAGAAACAGGTAGCAGTCAGCTGTGATGAATTCTTTATGGGAGCAATGGGCAAGATTACAACCAAAGATAGACAGCCTGAAAAAAAAAATGGGACAAATGGGAGGAAAAAGTTCACGTACAACTTAGAAACTGTATTCCCTCCTTCCCCATGAATGACTGTGCTGTTAGGAAGAGCAGGGAACGAAGGCCACCAAGCATGTATTTTAAGACACTCTGTGGGTATGGATCAGCCCTTGGGTGAGCACTACTGAGAGTTCCCTTATCTGAGTAGGATAGGACCTGTGAGTATGGGTTATACTCACATCAGTCATACACAAGACTTGTATTGACAAGTTTTGCCTTGGAAAGCACCTTAATGAGCTCTCCAGGCGACACTGAACAAGGACTGGGTTAGCCAGGCCATCTGGGATAGAGACCACAGGGAAACCAGGGCATCCACAAACCACAGAGAGGGTGAGAGCTGGGGGTGGACATTGATCAGCAGCCTCTGAGACTCCCATCCTGGATGACTCAGCAGTGGTACGCAGCCATAGAAGGTTCTAATTTGGGCATACAGTTGTCTCAAAATCGAGTTCTGTGCAATGCTGTCAGGAAAGTCAAATGGAGCAGCAGGAAAATATCCATTATACTGAGGTGGAATAAGCCAAAATGAAAGGTCTATGTGCAAAAAAAAAAAAAGAAAAAAACATCAATTAAAGAAAAGTCTGTAAAACTGAGTATGTCAAGGCAGATAAGTAATACTGAGAAAATATGTCAGAGTCTAAAGGGCTTGTCTGAGAAAAAACAAGTGAGAAACTGGAGTGATTTCTGAACCTGACAAGCTTTAAAGTGCTAACACATTTTCATTTCATTTGTAAGATTCTTCAACACTATTCAAATAATGTCTGTAGGGGCTTGCCCAACTGAGACTTATAATTTAGGAATTTGCTTTGGCAAGACTTGAATTATTCCTTGGAGGATTTCTGAGGGAGAACTGGAGGGGAATTCATTTCAATATGTTCTAATTACTACAAACTTATTGTTAGAACTTGACCATGGGTCTAAGCAAACCTTTTTATCCTACAGACTTTAATGTTTTCTATTACGTGAGGTGAGATTTTTAAAAATTATTTTTTATATAACTGCTTAAATGGTTTTACAGTAGAGAATTCTTACAGATGGTGACTCATCTGGATCCTTCGGTTCTCCCTCAGATCCTGTAAGACCCTAGGGAAGGATGGTTGTGTTGTTACTATTTGATTTTTCTATATGAAATAGTGACACTAGCTTGGGTGAGTTCTATTTCTATGAATATCTAAGGCATCAAAAGAAAATATAAAGTGACAAATCTGAGTAAGTAGTTTTATATGAATTAGAAGATATTTTCCCCTTAAAGAAAAAAATAAATGCTAAAGCTACCTTCTAGTCCCTCTTTGGCTGTCTTCATTGTGCACTGAAAGGTGCATTGTGGGGGCTTTTTATAGTCAGATAAGTAAAAAGTAAATGTATTTCAGCCTGTATTCAATCTGTGTTTGACTCAGGGTCTTGGATATCATCTCCCATTAAAAATAAGATAAATCTTGTGTGTGGAAAAAAATTTGAATTAAATTTGCATAAGGCAAATTTTCTGTATTTCTGTTTGTACAATCTTGTGTTATTTTCATCTAATTTAACTTATATCTCTCCTATCGCTTATGTCTTTGTTCTAGCAGAGGACAACATGATTTTATATGCTGAAAATGGAAAATAGACCACCATTCTGCAGTGTCTCCTTTATTCAGTGCAGTTGACAAGATGCTGATAGCAACTGTAAGTGCACTTTTGCTAATGTTCCTGCATAACCTACACGTGTCTGGAGAATATCTGTGTTTGTTTTTTGCCAGTGGACCTAGTTCACAGGAATAAAGATTTTTAATGAAATATTCATACAGCAAAGTATTATTTTCCCTTGCACTTCTGAAAAGCCCTGAAGCAATTATAGTACTAATATGTTCATTCATCATGGTATATGTAAAAACACTTCTAAGCTTGATGGACTAGATCTAGATATCTCAGCCAAGGCAAAGTAACATTATTCTGGCAAGAGGAATTACGTAAAAGGTTATCTGATACATTGCTATCACACTGACCTATTCATTTGTGCTTTAAACTTTTATATATGGTATATTTTCATATCATGAGACTTCCTTTCACAGTAGTCAGACAAGGCCAGAATCTCTGTTTAAAAGGGACTAAAATCCAATTGGTAGCATACAGAAGCATTCAATCTGGTCAATGTACCTCGCACAGATATCTGTCTAACACACTTTGACAGTGGCTACAGGTCAGCTGTCTTTAACACCTAATCTCAACTAATATGTTAATCATCTCTGAGCTGTGAATGCATACATTTCCATTTATTTTTGATGTGTATTTGGATCCAAATTTCTGGTGCCATTTCCTTTGAAATAAGTCTCCTTGATGTGTGCTAAACTAATACCTGCTAAGTGGAAACACTCAGGGTTTTGTTTCAAAATTCCATTACTTTCGTAAACAAAATAGCCAATGAAAACACAGCCCACAAGGGCTATTTGTTATTAACAGTAGACCAAATCCGGATGAAGAAGACTGAAGTAACTTGTAAGATCTTTGTTTTTTTGTGTGCTGTATCTCAGCTTCAGCTGTTGACATACTGTCTCTCAAGTGCTCCTTGCTCCCAGTTGCCCCAGTGTCAGAGAAAAAGGGAAGTTGTGATTTCAGTATTTAAGTGAAGGATAGGCAAAAAAAAAAAGAAAAGAAAAAGCAGTGATAAAGAACAAGAAAACTCACCGTGTATACTGCAGGCACCTTGCAGCATAGGAAATTTTTGTTAGTTCCCACCAGAGGAGGCTGTGGAAGTCGTGAGGCTGATCAGCAGTCTGCTCAACAGCTGTCCAGAGCTTGCTCTGTCAGCAGGCATCAAACACTAAGAAAAACTGTACTCTTATTTTGAATGAATCTGGAACTTTAAGCAGATTTCTCAGAGAACTTGTATCTAACCTATAATTTACTACCCAATAAGCAGGCCTTCTATATGTCTATGCATTGTTCAGAAATTGTACACAAGGCCTCCATAAAGGAGGCTTTTTCCAAAATCCACTAATCTGATCGGAGCCTCTACTGGTTCATGAGAGAGCCACAGGCAACTGGTACCACCTGCAGAAACTGAAAAATGTCTTAGTTAAAGACAGCATACTGCTATTTCTAGCTGCTCTAAATAGTAGCTACTGAGTTTAAAGCACATCTGAGATGTTTTCTTATCCACCTTCACTCCCACTGCAAAATTTACTGAGAGGTCATGACAAATATTCCCCGTGTTCTCCCAGTGCCTTTGGGTTTTGCCTACAGTACACCATAGAACAAAATGGTATATTTCTAGCAATTGCTGCCCCGTTCCATTAAAATACACTGTGATTTGCCAGCTGTCATGGTTTTGTGATTTGTTGTTGTCGGTATTCCACATCATAACATCATGTAAAGCACAGGGAGTTAAAGAGTTAGTGTTGTGGTTCTGTGGGCTGCCATTTCTGGGTGCTTGGTTCTCGGAGGGGGAGGAGAGGAGCTGCATGCCCCAGGGGTCTTTGCATTTCCCTGGTGGGGGGTGGAGGAGCTGCCTCGAAGGCCTGGACTCTCTCGCTTTGTTTTGCTGTGGAGAAGCATGTGGTCCTCCTGCAGTTTACAGCGTAAGGCCTCAGATTTGAACATACTCTCATTCTGTTTGATTTGTTGGCCTCAATTCCAATATCATATTCAATAAATTAATGTTCCTCCTCAGATTGTTGCTGCTGTTTGGTTTTAGACCCATGTACTATTCCCCTACCCTTCCCCCTTTCCCCCCTTTTTTTTTTTTTCAGGGCGTGGGTCCATGGGTCCCCTGCCTCATTAGTCAGAGACCGGTCTGGGCTGGCCTGTAAACCGACTACACCTTTCTTCTTTTTTCTTTCTTTTTTCTTTTTTCTTTCCGGGCCTGTGGGCCTGCTGTCCCCCTGTCACGGACACAGGTCCAGAGATAACTCCGTGACACCAAGATGTCTCTACACAGACAACTTTTAAAGACAACAGACGTCTTTCTGTTTTTATTGAAAGAGATTTGCCTGAGCTCATCCATCAAAGCCCTGATAGCCAACACAATTAAAGACTGAATTAGAAAAAAAAAAAATAGCTTTTGTTTTCAGGTTAATCTAAAGTTCGCTGAAGTGTTTGATTTGTTATGTAGACAATTTCTGTGGACCAACCAAGATGTAACCAAGATGTTTGTTACTCCACAGTAAGCAGCTCATCTATGCAAAGCCATTATTTGTTTGTTAACCAAGACAGTCTTCAACACAGAACAGCAAAAGCTGGTATTCTTTGACCTGCCCTGGGAATTTCACGTAAACTCTCATGACCCATGAGATTTTTAATTGCCTTCTGGTTTTAACTTCATGGAAACCTTAAGGCAAAATGATTTTTTAAAAATATATTCTCATATTCCATTCCAGTAATGTCCAAAGTTCAGGTGACAGTGATCAAAAATAATCAAAGCAAGAGTATTTCTGAAGGAGCTCAACATTTAGGTAACCACAGAGGTGGAAAAGATTACAAGAGAACTCTGCTTTAATAATACATATGATGTATTATAAAAGCTTGAGTCAAATTACTTAACAGGAATTTAATGTCTATGTCTGTTTTATGTCAATGTGCAGTATATTTTTTCTTCTTAAAGTACCTGACAAAATGTGTTGTTTTGGCTTACATATTTTCCTGTGTACCTATAAAAGTTTTTCAGATCTTCTAGCAAATATACTGTTCGGATAAGATGACCCTTAGAGGTCCCTTGCAAATCTAAGGATTCTATGATTCTTTGATTGTATAAGAGATGATGACCACCATCATCTGAGAACGAGATTATGCTGACCTCCTCTAATCTTCATTTAAACAGAAAATGAGACATATATTCACTACTAGGACATGACTTAGAAACCAGTGTGTTTCATATTTAGCCTGCATTAATTCTGCTTTTGTTCATTTGTTCCTGTTTGTTACATACAATCTTACTCCCACCTCCCAAGAAGAAAATTCTACCTTCTTTAAACTTGTAATTCAGCCTGCATCCTTTGAATCACGTCTGCCCTGCAAATAAAATAGGTATTGATGATAATTGAGTAGACATGCCAAAATATGATTCAGTAGATGGATTTGTGAAAGTATATTATTCTGTCCTTTCTCTGGTACTAGCTGCCTACTCTGATCAGTGTATGTGAATGCACGGGTACTTATTTTACTGGCTCTAAACCAACTGCCAGCAGTTTAGGAGGTATTTTTCTCCCTCCTTCAATAAAATTTATATTATTTGGCCATTCAGTAATGGAAGCAGAAGAGTTACCACCCAGAAAACAAAACCATATATTTGATGTGGATGATTATGCTAGGAAGTTCAGATTAGTAACTAACTTTCTCTTGATATATGTGCCCAAAAACAAACAGTAATTTTCCTTCACAAAAATCTTGGAAGGTCCCTCATGTTTCAGAACATTTAATGACTGAATTTTGTTTAATGAATTTTAATAACTGAAGTTTCAAGCATTTCATTATGACTTGCATTTGTATTTTATTCCCAACAAATATGCAGTAGAGCAAAATAAGAATGTATCCTTGAGTTGTCTAATTTTTATATCCAGCAGCTAGGATTGGTGAGGACAAAATTAAAGCAAAACAAAAGAGAAAAACCCCAAACTTCACCTTTGTGAAGAAATCTTACAGTTAAGGGGAAGGGAGATGCTGACACAGTTATAGCAATATGCTTCGCCTGGGGAATGCAACAGCCATGGAAGTTCTGTTATGCTGAAACATGGTTTGTGAGGACTTACAAGTAAGCTAAAAAATGAGATTTTAAATTTTAAGCATATCTCTTGCAGTGTCCTAATGAAAACACTTCAAAACATCCTTGAGGATATTTCATCTGACTAATGATGCCACGTCAAACAGTGCATTATCATACAGGAGACCACTTCTGTTGTGATTCAGACTCTCATATCATGGGAAAAGAGTCATAATCTTTGCAGGTATCCCTGCAGATTAACTGCAAAGCCTGTGAGACTGTGCACAACAGGAAATTTGATAAAAGACATGGAAACCACAAAGGAGAGAACTACCATGGGGTAGGTATTCACAGAGAGAATGGGAAGAAAGACTCTGGTTGAGCTGTATTGTAATGATCGTGATCACAGGATCAATCACTCTGGCTGCCACTAGGGTGTTGAGATAAAAGAAATATAAGGTAGAAAAAAGAGTAGTGATAACTTCCTTAGAAGAGTCTGCATTTCCAGAATAGGTGCCTGAATGGATATGAACGTTGTTAGATACATACCTACACACATGGGCAGCTAGAGTTTAATAATTACTGATGTTACCCAGATCATGTGTACTCTGAGATGCTTTCAGTGTTATTTCAGTAGGATGTTTAGTGCCTGAGCATGGTGCAAATATGCAGGAAGCCTATCACATTCTGGAGTAGAATAACCTTACTTATAATCTACAGTTGAAAAATGCATTGAGATACATGTTTATGCAACCAGTTCAGCTGTGATGATCTTGGTAAAGCAGGGAGGAAAATGTCCATTACTGTTTAAGTAGAAGAAATGGATATTTCATTTTTGCAGACAGATCAAAAATCAATTTTATTTTTAACACAAACTTTAATCACATTTTAGCAGTCTCAGAAGAATAAATACTATCTTCCACATGCAAATATTCATGAAAAAATTAACATTTAAATGGTTCAGCTTGCATATTTTAAGTTATTATTTTAACTTATTGTGGGGAAAGCAATGTTGATTTTGCATAAGTTGCTATGGCTCTAAAGAGATCCAAAGAGGTGCCATGGAACTCTGAAACTAGAAAAAATTCTGCTTGCAGAAAAGAAAACCTGCATTTCTGAGTAACATCAGGAGATGTACTGGTACAAACCTGTTCTGTGGTTTGAATGATAGCCAGAGGGGAATGGTAACTATGAGAGGTTATCCCAGCATACCGGAATAAGTAAAAACTAAACAAGAATAGGAGGAACAGAGGGAAGGGTTAACCAAGCAGCGAAACGGCTGAGGGAATTAGAAGTGTTGGATAGGCTGTAAATACTGGAATACTTTACCAGTGAGGAAATAGAGGAGGGAATTCACACCAGGAAGTAGGAAATACAAAGTGCTGTGTCTCTCAGCTCTGTGTGCCTGCTCTCAAGGTTGCCCTCTATTGCAAAAGCATGAAATAAATTGTGATTCATAGCAAATTCTGCCTGAGTCTGGACTATTGAACATGAGCATTTCTTGCATTTATCATAAGAGAAATGCACATTAATCCAGATAATATCTTCAACATTTTTTACAGTAGTGGTTTTTTTCCAAGTTGTTCCCTTAGTTCAGCATGACCTCAGGTCCAAAACTCTCTGAGTGCATGAAAAATCTTAAAAAGTTGCAAGAAGTGAATCATAGTAGAATTACAGAGCAATAAAATGTTTTGAATTGGAAGTGACTTAAAGGATCACCTGATTCCATGCCCCCAGCCATGGGCAGGGTTGCTAACCACTAGATACGCTGTTCCTCCAACAAGGGCTTGAACTCCTCCAGATATGGAGCATCCAGAGCTTCTTTGGGCAACCTGTTCCATTGCCTCACCACACTCTCAGTGAAGAATTTCCTCCTATCTAATCTAAATCTTCCCTTTTTAGTTTAAAACCATTCCCTCTTGTTTTATCACTATTGTACAAAGACAGTTCCCCTCCTGTTTCAAAGCTCCCTACTAGAAGGATGCAGTGAGTTACCCCTGAATCCTCCTTCTCTCCACATTGTACAAGCCTTCAACCCTTCTTTGTAAGAACAGTGCTCAAGCCATCTGATCATCTTCATGGCTCTCCCTTGGACCTTGTCCAACAGCTTTCTTGTGTTGGGGTCCCAGACATGGATGCAGTACTCCAGGTGGGGCCTCACAAGGGAAGAGTAGGGGAGGACAATCATCTTCTTTGCCCTGATGGCCACTCCTCTTCTGATATAGCCCAGGATACAGCTGGTCTTCCAGGCTGTAAATGCAGACTTTTGACTCAGGTGCAGCTTTTGCCCACCAAGATGCCCAAGTCCTTCTCTGCAAGGCATCTCTCAATTTCTTCTCCCAGCTACATATCTCACATCCCTCCCAATACGTATATGGGATCTAGGGGTGTATCTAGATGATAACAAAGCCCTTGGAAGACTATATTATCTAAAAGATTTACTCATAAACATTATGTATTTGTAGGAATCACTCTATTCTTAAAATATCATCTTCAAGCAATTGCATTAATTAGTTCATTTCAAAATAAAATTTATTTGTTATTACAACCTCACTTTCCCTTCAGAATTTCAAGTGCAGTTCAAGTAGGTGAAAAAAACATCTTGGCTGTAAGGAAACTAGTAAGTGGTAATTAAATAAGATGGATATACTTTTTCTACTTCAGGAACTATTCCTGATCATCTGCAACATTATTCTCATTCTCCTAGGCAAAAGCATGTGAAATCTGAACTTGTCTCTAAACAAAAAAAGTTAGCTGTAGCGGAGCCTGTGGTCTATGGGATGAAATGTACACAACTGTGTTAGTTGCTGCTGCTAGCCTGTATAGTTGGACATGAGCACACAGACTTAGCAGCCTTTCCTCACTGATGAAAAGAAGGGTGAATTAATGACCACAAATGGCTAATCAAAGTTGGAACAACAGTAACGTGAAACTTAAATTATTGCTGAAGTATCAAAGCAAGGAAATGAGCATATTGGAATTACTTAGCATCTGTCCCTGTGAATGTAAATGGAACAGTGACTTGCAGAAAAAAAGTATAGTATCCATCTTGTTTTTCTTGCATAGACGGACAATGGGGATAGCTGTACTGGAAGACACAGTTCTCTGGGTCTATAGATAAACTTGGTAAACTTCAACATTAATGATGCTCATGTTTTTCGCTTTCAGAGGACAGTAAACAGAACATATACTTGCTTTCTTTTTCTATTTCTTTCTTGTCTTAATCAGGTGCCACCTGCAGGATTCTACTAGTGTTGACAGAGTTGGCCAAGTTCACTTTGAGGCCGCTTTCTATCATCTGCCTATTGCAGGGAACCTGCTTTAGCAGGGAGTTTGAACTCAATGGTCTTTTGATGTCCCTTCCAATCCCTGTAATTCTGTGATCTCTGAAGATTTGTGCAATCACCAGAAATTTCGAATGAATGTGAAAAAAAGCAAATATTCTAGAAAGATCTGGTAAACCACTGGCTACTTAGACTTGTTTTAATTTCAGTTCTTATAAAAATAGGAATAAAATTCTTGTGGAAACCATCTCCTAACTAAAAAGTACAAGAACGTTCCTGGAAACAGCTAGGCTAAAGTTATCAAGGACTTAACAAGGACTTAAGCTGATTTCTTCTGAAGATGAATTGGCTGTGGGTTTAGGAAAAATAATAAAAAATAGTGAAAAGAATTTCATTTGGCATGACTTTACCAAGGCTTTCACTAGGGTGTTACAGCTGTCATTTCAGAGACAGTGTTCCAGATGAGTAAAAATAATAGAAGAACCTTTGAACATAAAGAGTTGCATAACTAGCAACTACTAGCAAGTGGTGGTGTTCAGGTTTTCAAATTTTTAAGCGTCTTCTTCTATGTATGAGCTTGATCTCACCAAGTAGATGTGAATTGTGGAAGGGTAGAAGTATTGATAACTTCCAGGTTAGGACAGTTTACCTGTGGGAACTCAGTAAGTAGGAGGAATGAGCACATAGGAACCTTGTAACAATCTCAGAGGAGTTTAGAATCTCAAATGGAACAAAACTATGCGGAGGTACGTGCTGGGGAAGTCATTATTTTCTCCTTTTTGAAATTGGCAAGTCTGCTTCTGGAATACCTGTATCCAGTTTTAAACTTCTTATTGCAGACAAATGGGTATGAGTGCCCTAAAGGGACACTGTGATGGCAAGGAATCTGGAAAAGATGATATTTGAGTTGAGGATAAGGTAACTGGACTTACTTGCCTCAGACAGAAAAATGACAGGGGCAAGCTTATCACAGCTTTTCTCTAGCTCCCCTCAGCCTCTTTTTCTCAAGACTAAACAACTCCAGTTCCCTCAGCTGCTATTCAGAAGCCATGTTTTCAAATCCCCTCACCAGTTTTGTTCCCCTTCCCTGCACATGCTCGAGCAATTTCATATCCTTCTTGTAGTGAAGGACCCAAAACTGAACACAGTAATTGAAGCATGGATTCACCAGTGCGGAGTACAAAAAGACAATCACTTCCCTAGTCCTGATGGAATTCCCTACTCTGGATCAGAAAAAACATTTCTGATTCAGACCTCCTTCGCCACCTGGACACACTGCTGCTGTCTCATGTTGAGCTGGTTATCAACCAGCATCTCCAGCTAAGGACAACTTTCCAGCCACTATTCCCCAAGCCTATGCAGCTGTTTAGGATTGTTCTGACTAAAGTGCATGACGTAGCATGTAGCCATATTGGTTGTTATCTGTTTGAATGCGGACTATTGATGCAGTGTATGCAAATCCCTCTGTGAAACCTACCCTCAAGCAGATCAACAGCCTTACCTAAATTGGTATTATCTGTAAATTTACTGACGGTGCATTTGATTCCCTCCTCCAGATCACTGGATAACATAAAAATGTTAAAAAAAACTTGCTCCAAGACTGATTCCTGGGTGACATCAGTGGTGACTAGCCACCAGCTGGACTGAACTCCATTCCCTGTCATTCTTTGAGCCCAACCATCCAGCCAGTTCTTCTCCTAGCGAAACTGTCCAAGGCAAGAACAGCCAGTTTCTCCAGGAGAAAGCTGTGTGAGACAGTGCAAAGTGCTTTACTAAGATGGAGGTAAATGGCAACCACAGACTTTACCTCATCTACCACTACTTATTGCAGGAGAGGTACTGGTTAGTTAGTCAGGACCTGCCGTTCGTAAGACTGTGTTGGCTGGATCTAATCACTCAGTTGTCCTGTATGTATTGGCACTCAAGATGATCTACTCCATGAGTTTCCCAGGTCAGAATGGTAGGTCTGATGTTCCCTGGATCTGAGGTAATAAGTACTTCAGCCTTTTCTTAATCTTTCATCACCAGGTTTCCCTTCACATCTAATAAAGGATGAAGATTCTCCTTAGTCCTCCTTTTGCTGTTAATGTATTAATAAAAGCTTTTTTGCTTTTTACTGCACTACCCAAAATAAGTTATAGCTGGGCGTTGGGCCTTCTAATTCACTCTCTGCATGATGATTTGCCTACCGCTTCTGTCAGAGTTCATGAACGTTTTCTGCCTCAGTTCTGTAAGAAACTTTCTGTTCATCCAGTCTGTCCTGCTGGCTTGACTTCTGGCTCATTGGGCCATCCTGCTCTTGCACTTTTAAGGTTTCATTCCTAAAGAATGTCAAGACTTCCTTCACTTCTTTACCTTTCAGAATTGCCTCTGAAGAAGGAATAGATCAGAAGCGAATGAAAAACATGAACTACGTGCAGGAATGTTTATCTCTGAAAGTCCGTGAGGTACTGGAAGCAGAACCCCTGTGAGACAGAGAACAGTGCTGAATACAGCCTTTTCCAAAGTGTCTGAGAAGAGGTAAAAGTCATTTTACTTTTTTATATATATGTATTCGTATATATATATATTTACTTCCAGTATTTTTTGAAGTGGACTTCACTGATATCAATGCTGGAGTAAGGTGAGAATTTGTGAGGCGTCTACATTAATTGCTGACAAAATGCAATCTTTTCACAGAACATCTCACCAAGTAGTTTCTGGAAGCCTTTTTCTTTCTTTCTTTCAACTACATGAAAAATGTAGATTTTGTTGGTGGTGGTGTTGTTTTCTTTCCTAATGCACATACCTGGCTGTTAGGTTATAGACCAGCCTGATACGCTTTTCTAGCACAAAGGATTAAGAGTTAAATGAGTATAGTTTTGATTGTGAGACCTGTAGTTCTAAGCTACAAACAGTATTTCATAGTACATAATAGTTTTTATGCTGTGAACTTTAACAAACCCTTTAAATAGCTTACATTTTCTTTTCATAATGAAAAGTGCTATATTTATGACTTTGAAAGTGAGAAAGAGAATAATTCACGTTTAAGTATTTGGGAAATAAACAAGTAGTAAAGTTCAGATCATAATTATGTAGGTCACCAAATCAAGATGCTGTATGTAACAAAGATGTCATGACCTCAGAGTCATTAAATCTCATTTCTTCCTATTTGAGATGGAAATGAGAAATGTAAGCTGAAATAAACTAACAAGCTTTGAAAGTTTCTCTGGAGGCTTAATGAACTCAAAGAGAAGAAAGGACATTTCACAGTTTTTATAGCTCAAATAAAGTTTATATTTCATACAGTTACTCTCTTAACCAGAAAGCCCAATAAAGAGTCCCAATGCACAGCAGAACTGTAATTCTATTACATAGATAACCTCAAACAGTGTGTTTCAGTGATGAATGGGCTAGCTGTTCCAGAGTATCTCTTCATGAAGAAAACGAATGCTACACAATACTTATCTCAGTTACTTCTTCTGGGTTGTGTTCACACCCCATACACTTAGCTGGGCAATCTCCAGTGTCAAAGGACTCATTCAGTTCCTGTTAGCCACTTCAGCAGTGAAACTCAGACTGTTCCCTGTATCTGGGGTTCAAATGCAGGATTTTTTAAAAAAGAATTTGTTGCCATTACTTTTTCATTCTCTGCAACTTTAACCTTTTGTCTTCCCACCTCACACAAGCATGTGATTAGTCATCAGAATTGGTGTTTTTCTCATATTCTTCATCTGTCCTGAGCTTCCAGGCTCCCAGGTGAGCATTAGAACTTGTCTTCTCTTCAACTGGTAGATCTTAAGATGAACTAGACACATCCATGGGAGAATAAAAATTACTTTTCTTTCCCCTGAACTTCAGCAGTGATGTTTTCCAACATCTGTGAGTTAGGAATGTGTTACTATAGGAAAGGTCTGTTGCAGCTTTGGATTTGGAGGAGTTCATTACAGTTGGATCTTTCCAACTTTAAAAGCTATTTAATCACTATGCAAAAAGATCTAGTTTGATTTCAGTGGATTTTTGATAAAGCCAACAAAGATTAAAGAATTGGGATGGCTTTTTTCATTCATTGTAGCTCACTTTTAGCAATAGCACCTTGTCACAGCATTTAGGTGATGTGATTCCCTTGAGTTGTTCAGTGCTGTTAATGGAAGGGTTAACAGATGCAATACGGAAGATCCTGTTTTCACAGCTGACATTTTCAGTAG
Source organism: Numida meleagris (assembly GCF_002078875.1). Lineage (NCBI taxonomy): Eukaryota > Metazoa > Chordata > Aves > Galliformes > Numididae > Numida > Numida meleagris. The sequence goes on along the minus strand of NW_018364620.1, from coordinate 12,638 downwards.
GACTGCTGTTTTTACACATCCTCTTCTGTTCCTTTCACTCTTACTGTAATGACGATGTCTAATCTTGCTTCCACTTAATAAAACGGCAGTATTTGTTTCAGATTTTGTCTGCCTGCCTGGATTGCAAGATTTGCTCTTGCCCCTGTTGTGTTAATACTAAGAGCTTTAACATTGTGTTTGGCTGCATCCATTCTAATTGCAGCACTTCATCTGACTTTTTTTTTTGTTCTTTCACCGTGTATAACAGTAACCATCCTGCATTTTCTGCTGTAACTCTTCCTCTGGTAGCATTATGACAATCTGATCTAGCTTTTCATCTGCAGAAAATTTAGTGAGTGGCAAAGAACTGACAGATTTTCCTATCCTTCACTTTTCTTCTGAGTATCTTGTCTCTAGAGAAATAATTATATATAATAAATATTTTAAGTGGAAAATAGAAAAAGAGATAGTAACAAATCCAATCCTTTTTGATTTTTTTTTGTATATAAGTTTTCTGTTTTCAGTTCAGAATTTTGAAGAAATTCTTGCAATATTTTTATGGAAATTTAGGCTTTTAAGCCTTGGAAAAGGTAATTTCTAGCAGTCAACCAAAAATTTTGCAGAAACTTTTCAAGAAACATTAAATTATTTGTCTTAAATTCCAGCTGGCATAATCATGTCTTATTTTTAATTGCTGGACTTTAACTGAATTATGAAGTTGAGCAGTCATTTGTAACAGCAAAATAAAGCCCAATATGTTTAAGTGGAATAAAGAAAACAAGTTATAATTAACCATATTCAACTATTTCGGCTTTCTATTTATGCCTGCAAAATCTCTATGGGAATAATGGTTTGATCAGTGCTAAATATTAAGAAGAATTTGTCCAATACATTTAATTATAATTTGCCTTCTTTTACTAAACACTTGTCATAATGCTGGGAAATATGAATTAACTGAGAAGAACAGTCTGTAGGGTTCTTGTCTGATACTGATCTAGCTACCACTGCAGCAGTGTTAAACCATAAGGAGGAAAAGAAAATAAAGATAACATGATAACAGTGATTTAATCGTAAAATAAAGAACTATTATGTGGGCAAATTTTGTTTATAATGTAATTTCACCAGAATTGAAGTTAACTGAATCTATGATGTGCTAGGTACAGACTAAGTGTAGGCACGAAAAAACATTGAAGGTTAAAAGTCAGCCTGAAGTTTCATTGAATGCAGTTTACAAATTCAGGTGTTTCAACTTGTATGTATTAATAGAGATTATTTAATTAATTAATAGCAATTAATTAAGATTTTAAAAAGCTTAAATCAGCAGATATCTTAAAAGATTTTATGGGAAATCACTGTATTAAAATTTCTATTATGAAAAAAATATTGCTGTCAGTTGCTTAGAGAATATTATGGGAGAGAACTTAGTAACCACTATAATAAAAAACTAAGAGTAAAACTGAAAGCAAGTTTATTAAGAACTGCAGAATTTTCTAATTCTTATAGGCCTGTCAAACAGACTTTCTGTGGTTTTGATGTGTGACTTTTCAGCAGATCAGTGGGAACTGCTTACATCCTGAAAGATCAAACAAGTAGTGAGGAAAATAAGACTGGTCAGAATCGGTGGAGACCATTTTTCTCACATTCTTAAGATTTTCTTTCCATCTGAGTTTGTGTAAAGGTATCTACACTAAGACAAGGGAGACTGAACCCTCATCTCTGTTCAGAGCAGAAGGAGGAGTCACCCCTTGCCACGGATTTTCCAGGGATTTAGAGCCAAACGCTACACGGTGCGGGAACCATGTCAATCTCAATATGAGTACGCAAGCTTCAACTTTAATGGAGTACTTCACAACATATATAGAAACTGAGTTACACCTGGCAAACTGCCATTGGTGGGGCTACCCCAGCCCCATCCTCTGATTGGTGATGACAACTTGTTGAACAAACAAAGCCAAACAGCAACCACCCCCCTGTGCCCAACAGTTAACCTCCTGATACTTCTGTCCTTGGACTCCGCCCCACCCAAGGACCCCTCGGCCCTGCTGACTGTCCACCCAGAACTACTCCATACACACACTCTGCAGTACTTCCTTGCTTGTACAGTCGCTCAAGTGATCCGTGGCCACCCTAATCCTGCAACAACCCCTTTGCCCCTAAAATACCTCTATGCAAAAGGTATGAGGCTCTGGAGTTGGGGAAAGGACAGAGCATGGGTAATGGTCAAGATTCAGGAAGGGACAAGCGTATAAATTTGGTTCAACCAACCACCCATATTAGAACCGGTGGCCCCAAAAAAATGTGAAGGGTATTATCAGTAGGAGACTTCATGCTGAGAAGAACCCATGAAGCACCCATTTGCCACCTAGAAAGTCTCTCTAGAGAGGTTTGCTCTCTACCAGGGGAAGACAGCAGTATTGATGATAGAAACAAGAGGCTACCGTGTGTGTTAAAGCCAGAGGATTACTGCACATTCCAATTCTTTGAAGTTGAGTTACATGTGGCTGCAATGAGGAGTCTACAAAATATCAAAAGAGAATTTATGTCCATCAGAAAGACATTGAAAGGTCTGGGAGAGCAGGTAGTGTTCTCCTCTAACCTTCCTGTTGCAGACTGGGACCTGGGTAGAAGGAGCAGAGTGGATCAGGTGAATGACTGCCCGCATGGATGGTGCTACTGTAAGGGCTTCAGGTTATATAATCACAGATACATCTTCAAGAGATGTTGGAGAGGGTGAAACAAACCATCTGAGGCAAGAATATTTTGGGCAGCAAAATGTACGGACTGATTAGCAGAGCTTTAAAGCAGATTTAAAAGAGAAGAGCCAGGGACCACTGTCACTTTAGAAAGCAGAAGGAAGAAAATGGTGAACTGCCCCAAGGGAACTAGGGAGGGTTTCTCTAGGAAGGTAATGCAGCCTATAGCCCAGCTAAAGTACCTCTACACCAATGCATGCAACATGGGAAACAAGCAGGAAGAGCTGGAAACCACAGTGCAATTAGAAAGCTATGACCTAGCTTTCTAGGATGTGGGGGAATGAATCACACAGCTGGAACACTGAAATCAAGGGCTACAAGATTTTTGGAACAGAGAGACTGAGATTGAGGGGCAAAGGGTTGTGTTGTATGTTAGGAAGAAAATAGATTGTGAAGTAACCACAAATAAATTGCAAGCTTGTCGGTGAAAATTCAGGACTGGACCAATAGAAGACATTAGGTGGTGGTAGTCTACTTCCTGATTAAGGTGAGCCTGTGAACAAGGCTGTCTTGCTTCAACTACAAGAAGCATTGCACTTGCAAGCTGTCATCCTGATGGGGAATTTCAACCATCCGGATGTCTGCGTGGAAAGCAACACAGTGGACTGCAGTCAAGCCAGGAGACTCCTGGAGAGCACTGAGGATAACTTTCTGGTCCAGATATTGGACAGACCGAGCAGAAGTGAAGCATTACTCAACCTGATGCTCACCAGTGCAGATGAGATCATAAGAGATTAAATTGGAGACAGCCTGGGCTATAGCTTCTGTGATTTTGTAATCTCAAGGAAGACAGGCCTGGCAAAGAGCAAATTCATGGCCTTGATCTTCAGATGAGTAGAATTCCTACAAACAGGAGGGGAGTCAACTCTTTACAAGGGTAGATAAGGGCAGGATAAGGGGAAATGTTTTAAAGTTGAAGGAGGGAAGATTTAGATTGGATATCAGGGGGAAGTTCTTTACCAGGAGAGTAGTGAGGTGCTGGAACAGGCTGCCCAGAGAGGTTGTGGATGCCCCATCCGTGGAGGTCTTCAAGGCCAGGTTGGATCAGTCCCTGGGCAGCCTGGTCTAGTATTAGATGTGGAGGTTGGCAGCCTTGCCTGCAGCAGGGGGGTTGGAGCTTGATGATCCTTGAGGTCCCTTCCAACCTAAGCCATTCTATGATTCTATGAATTCCAGCTGTTTAATGAATGAGGGGGAGAGGAACCCTAGGAAGTTGTTCTTGGCGACAAAGGAACTGAGTAGAGCTGACAGCTCTTTAAGGAAGCCATTCTTAGAGTACAAGAGCTCTCCATTCTCACGTGTAAGAAATCAAGCAGAGGAAGCAGAAAACCTGCATGACTCAACAAGGACCTGCTGGTCAAATTGAGATATGAGAGTGAGGTGAGGCACTGAAAATGGTTGTCTAGAGAAATTGCCCCATCCTTGGAGACATTCAAGGCCAGGTTGGAGGTGGCACTGGGGAGCCTGATATAGTGGCTGACACCTCTGGCCATGACAGGGAGGTTGAACTAGATGATCTGTAAAGCCTCTTCCAACCCAAGCCATTCTATAATTCTATGATTAACTAAAAGTTATGATAACTTAAGAGTGTTGCGCTAGAATAAATATCATGCTTATATATATTAGTTCACCACACCTTAAAACACTCACCTGTTTGTCTTGCTTGCTGTTAATAAAAAATAGGGCTGGATATGATGCAAGAGAAGGCTAAGCTGTAGAGAGTTAACGTTATTTTTAAAGTGATGTAAGATTGCAGTTTATATGGCTGGTTTCACATTTTACAGAAGGAAGTGTTTACCAAGCACAACATTTTGTGGTGATGCTTTCCCCTCCCCTCCTCTCCGCTCCCCTCTCCTCCTCTCTCTTCCCCTCTCCTCCTCTCTCTTCCCCTCCCCTCCCCTCCCCTCCCCTCCCCTCCCCTCTCCTCTCTTCCCCTCCC
>NW_018364620.1:4470-7856 GCF_002078875.1 Numida meleagris | reverse complement strand
CCTCCCCTTCCCTTGTCTTCAACTAAAAATAATAAAAAAGCATATTTTCAACCACCATGGGTGGAATGGATCAAGAACTCCAGAACTGAGATAGCATCTGAATCATCTGCTAAATGCCCTAGCTTTGTCAAGTCTGAGATAAAATTGGTATTGTAAGGTAAGTTGTACTGTAAAACACTGCATATAGAAGAAGGTGATTAAACAAAACAGGACAGCATTTTTCTAATTCCAGCAATCCACAAAAGCTCAGACCTTCAAGTCACATAAATCTGATTACTATTGTGCACATCTTTATTTTCAGCCTTGACCTTATTTTAGAAGAGCATGACTTAATTTGAAGGTCGCAGTTTAACAATGGTTTTCCTTTCCAACTTGCAGAAGAAATTGCTCTCATTCCTTTGTATGTAGGCTGATGATCAAACTGTTAGCATATGCATTGATTAATGTTACTGACTATGGAAAAATTTTTAAGATTTTCTTACATCTAGCGGTAGGATTAGATGGTCTTTTAGGATTTCTTCCAACTGCACTTTTCTATTCTAATTTTTATTTTAAACAGATATATCTCTACATAAGCCAAGAATAGTAGGCTGCTTTGCTGTGTAAGGATCAGATCAAAAGGAGTTCATTGCTGAAACACATTTCAGAAGAACACAATGCATATTAGCAATATTGCAGTAGTAATGTAGTGATGAAAAAAAGAAGTGTGAGAGCATCTAACACTGGCTTTCATCACTCATGTCATCATACAAAATTCTTGCCTTTTCCTAAATGTTTCCTAGATGAATGGTTCAGCTATCCCTGTGCTTGTACAGATATTTTCAGCTGGTTACTCATACATGAGCCTAGAGGAAATGGAAGAGTAGCTTCCTATTTTGAACACATACAGTAAAAGCCTGTTTCAGAAGGGGAAAGGAAAAAGGAAAAGGGAAAGGGGAAGGGGAAGGAGAAAGGAAACGGAAAAGGAAAAAGGAGCTTCTAAATGTGAAGGTTGTGCAGCCATTTGCTATATACATTCATGTAAATGCCCCGTTTCTGTTTCAAAGACGTATGGCAGAGACAGTGCAGATCACCGCCATGTTGTGTGTACTTTTCATGTACTGACCACCAAGCAAGTCCTGTAGGTAAACGATTCCTAAGAGAGTCAATTCAATATACTCAGGTTGGTATTACATCCATGATTATCTCCAAGATAATCTTCTGTGCACCAGTAAGAGGCAAGGTGAATGTCATGCACAGGTCAGATCCTCTGCCATCCTCACCTCTGCCCACTGAGTCTTGTATCTCTTTTACACAGAGAGTGGCATTTTCAGAGGACAGTGTGGCAGCTGATGTGACCATGGAGCAGAGACAAATAATTCAATATGCGGAAGAACTAGCTTAAATGCTTTCTAGATTACAGATGAAAGAATTGGATTAGAACACTTCAAATATATCTTCTTTGATGTCTGTGTAAGCCAAATCACCTGAAGCATCCAGATATATTAGCAGACTACGATATGCCAGATCTCTAGTTAAATGGCGGACACCTATTAATTCTCTGTGTACAAAATATTCTTTGTCAGGCATGCTAATAATCAAAATCTTTTAACTGCAGTAGGATTAATTCTATTTCAAATGCAAGAATGAAGAAAGCCTATTTTTTTCTGGACATTATCATTAAAGGGTAATCAAAGAATGCAATTTGTTTGAAGTTCATGTGAATAACAATTACAGCACCAAGTTTAATCTTTTATTTTAATCCCATTTACATGGAAAATGAATTTAGAACAAGCTCTTGACTCCCACAGGATATAATAAATTATTGTTTTCTCTGCAGTTTTTAATGTTTTCTCACCCTTCATTGCCTTCTATATATGAAACTCCTGACACAAAACCCCAAATAAGTTACAGAAAGTACAACTTTATGAAAGAAAATATTAAGTGATGTGCCTTACATGGATATCAAAGGGAATTTAAAAAAAAAAAAAAAACAACAAAGGAAACCTGTTTTCCTCTTTTAGAAAAAGAACAAAGAATAGACCTGATCATTCATGAAAACGTCCACTGTAAGCACAGATTCATTTTAGCCATACAAATGGATGTTGAGATCAAAAGTTGAATTGCATGCATTATGGGCAGATGTTGAGTGAGCTGCTCTAGTTTTGTCAAATAAAGACGTATTCATGAGCGTGAGATGAAAAGAGTGTTTTGTACATGATTACCATCAGTGGTGGTTGAGAATTCTTGTAAATAAGGACTTTCTCCCAGGTTGCATGGCAGACAGCTGGACCTGTACAAAAAGTATTCTGAAAATCATTCCAAGATGTTGGGGCGCTATCGTGAATGAAAGTTGCTACATGTACTGCTTTGCAACCTCTGCTTTCTATTTGATTAGCTCCAAACTACATTATCCCAGGGAAAGCATGGTGTTAATATACTGCCGTATGATTCACAGGCAGACCACTGAGGAAAGAAGAGTTTTCCCTTTTTTCCCTACGAGTGAATTCTCTATTTATGTTATTTATGTTATTTATGTTCCGTCATGATTTATAACTAGTAAAGAACAGGAAAAGTAATGCACTCAGAAGAGTGAATCCTTTTGGCGGAGGCAAGGATGGAAACACTGATCCTTTCCCTAAATCTAAAAGGCCATTTAAGGGGGAGAAGGGTTACTGTAAAGTTCATTTAATTGAAATACAATATTAATGCTTTTTTTATTTTTACTTCTGCTAGATCTTCAAAATGCTGTTTTACAGACATTTACTAACCTGGGAGATGCTTGTTTTTCTATGTATGACAGCTGTAATGTGTACAGCAGGTCAGAACATCCTTCTAGTAAGCACAATTTAAACTGATTGCAAATGACATTTCTCTCCCTGAAGTAGTTAGAATCTAAAATAAATGTTAATAGAATAACCTTCTAAATAAAATTTATGTGTAGCAACTCAAAGCTTTCTATTTTAAGAGACACATATGGGAAAGAGAATATTGCTCATAAGGTTACATAAGGTTACAGAGAAGGCTGCAGGAGGAGATGAATTTTCGTTATTTGTACCGTCAGCTGTGTATTAGCTAGCTCTCATCTGGAGTGATCAGGCCTCATCAACATTGCTCTGTGGTGCAAATGCTTCTGAATTTTCTCTTTGCAGACATGCAAGCCTTTTCTAGCGCATTATGATCATCTGTACACCACATAGCAGAGGGACGTATGAGGAGACGTGCAATAAATCTCAATGCAAAATCGATTGCTTATGTCCGGATGTAGTGTTCTAGCTACCTTATAAGGGAAAAACGAACCAGAAATCTGGTGCGTAAGAAAGGTCAATACTATCACAGAGGAATAACTCAACGTACGTGTAGAGGAAACGCTAAGTCACAGCCTGAAAGAGTGATTGAGCACCTGG
>NW_018364620.1:0-2098 GCF_002078875.1 Numida meleagris | reverse complement strand
TGGAGCAGTGTCCTCTTTCTTCTGTTGACATATATACATATATATACATATATAGCCGTGATCTTTCCATTGCCCCCTAGGAACTATGCACAGAGAAACTCAGGAAGGAATTCTGCCTCTAAAAACAAGGAAACAAGCAAACAGAGTCTTCCTACGTTGCCCAGAGGAAGGTGCAGAACTTCTAGGACAGAGTGCATTCAGAGGTGATTCCTTCCACTCACAAAATCATGCACTAAGTTTAAAGAGTTCCTGTCTACATTGCTCAAGAGATTCACTTCCAGGATTTCAAACCTTCTTGTACAGCTGTCCTTGACGTTAGGAAATACTTGGAGTGTTCAGGAGCTGCTACAGGCTGCACACGAAGGTGCTGGAGACACCGTCCCTGGAGCTGTTCCAGAGACATTTAGATGTTGTACTGCGGGACGTGGCCTTGTGGGAAATACTGCTAACGGGCGGGTGGACTGGACCATCTTGGAGGTCTTTTCCAACCTTGGTGATTCTGTGATTCTGTTGATTCCAGCAGACTTCTCTGTGGCTGAAAGTGGAAGACTTCAGACTACGTTAGCCCTGCTATTTTGCAAGGCTGCTGGAAGACTCGAACACTGAAACTCAGAACGTCTTGTTTCCTGGGAAGAGGAACATTCTTCTGTTGGAGCTGTCTGGCAGTTTGTGCGAGGGATGATTAGTTCCTCTCCCAAGTGTCTCCCAAGAGTGTCAACTAATTTTAATTACCTGTTATTCTTGTACGTAATCGTGAATTAATCCGTCTTTATTTCAGAAGAAATTGCAACCTGAAATCCTGTGGTTCTGCTGCGGTTAATATAATCATAGGATGGATTAGTTTAGAAAGGACCTTATAGATGATCTATTCCCAGCCCCCCGGCTGTGATCAGGGCTGCCATCCACCAGACCAGGCTGCTCAAGGCCCCGCTGAAGCCACTTCTCCCTTCTCGCTTACCAGAGCGGGTACGCTCTCCTTGGCCTGACTCTTCTTACCCATGTACCAATGGAATCCCTTCCTGTTAATTTGGACCTTCCTTGCCTGTTGCAGCACGCACGCCGCAGATCACGAGGTTAGGCAAGTGATTCGTTTATTGATCGAACAATCAGACTTTTATGCATTTGTGAAAGGCGTGCTGCAACACGGTGTTACTTGATTGGTTGGCTTACGCAAGTCTCTGTATGCTTTTGCTGTTTCAAAGTTTCTGCTTTTCCCAGTGCTATGCTTGTTGCTGTTCTTGCAAGTTACTTGTTCCAAGGCATCAAGGACAACTCAAGAGTCCAGCACGTCCAGGTATACGTGCCCATTGTCACGTAGATAGTTTCCCACACTTGCCAACTGCAGTTCCTTCTGTGCCCTGGCTTTCTTGCTCCTACCTCTGCATGTCTGGCCAGCACCCCTGTGTTCTAACCATGCCACGTGCCTCTGTTCCCACTGCCTGTGCTTCTCCTTTTTTTTTTTTTTAATCCAGTTTTGTCAGCAGATCCTTGTTGAATACTGGAAGAATGGCTGCTCGAAGCACATGCTATCTACTTCTGCAGTTAACAGAGAAATCCTGTAGCGGGACTCATCTAAAGCATCAGTTGTACTGCCGCAGGACGCAACAACGTGTGTTAGCTGACTTTGGCAGCACTGCTGTGCTATACTGAAAGTCTTGCCGGACTTACTGTGGCAAGGCATTGTTTTGAAACTCTTATAACTAGGAGATAAAAATTCTCAACAAAGTCCGCATTCAAGATTTCCCTCTGGAAAGGTGGGTCTTCTGTCGAGGAACGGAGTCAGTCAAAAAAATACTTTATTCTTTTAAATGTTAAAAGTCTGAGAATCCTGAACTTAAGATGCAATGTATTAAGCAGATGTTTGCGTTCTGCGTGAGGCAGTGGGTGTCAGACACAATGAGCAGATTCAGTCCCCATCAGAACTGTGTCCTATACTCTCAACGTATTCTCTTCCAGCAGGCCTTACAGTACCACAAGATTTCTGCATGGGGTAATTTGGGTGAGGGGCTCCGACACCACATGGATACTCTGTAGTCGAGTATGGACAAAGCTAACTGAAAACAATTCCCAGAAAAGCCTTCTTGCTGATGTAGAGGTC
>NW_018364619.1:63708-63942 GCF_002078875.1 Numida meleagris | reverse complement strand
CAATGGCTCCCAGTGCATCCCAGTAACACCCCAGTGCGTTCCAGCCCTCCCACCGAGGGGTCCCAGCCCCCGCAGCCCCCCCTCACCAGGTAGTCCATGCAGTGCTTCCGCACCACTTCGTGCATGTCCTGGTCTCCGTACACCTGGTCGGCTGCGGTGGGGGACGACACAAAGTGACAGCGAGGTGACGTGCCACCCGGGGGGGGGGAAAACGCAGCGATAAAGGGGGGGGGG
>NW_018364619.1:58479-60068 GCF_002078875.1 Numida meleagris | reverse complement strand
GCCCCCGCCGCCGCCACCGCGCCTGCGCTCTGCCAGCCGGGTCGCGCGCTGGCGACGTATCCCGGCAGCGACAGCGCGCGCGGCCAATAGGGGTGCGCCGTCGTCTCCATGGCAACGGCGCCGCGCTCCCTGAGGGGAAAGGAGGAAGCGGGGTCAGAGGGCGGCTCCGGGCCCCCGAGGCGCCGCCGTGCGGCACCGGAGCCGAACCGGGCGCTGCGCCCGGATCCGTCCGCTCCCTGCGCGCTCCCGGAGCACCTCGCGTCCCTCCGAACCCCTCCGCTTATCCGCGGAACCTCATCCGGCGAGGCCCCCGGTCAACCGGAAGGCCTGCCGCCCAACCGGAAGGCCTGCCGCCCAACCGGAAGGCCTAGCACCCAACCGGAAGGCATGCCGCCCAACCGGAAGGCCTACCTCTCCGCGCTGCGGGTTCTTCTGGTGCTGACCGGACCGCTCGGCGCGCTCAACTCTGCCGGACTCCGCCAGCGGCGCGCTGCCACGGGCCCTCGCCGCCCGCCCCTCGGCCAATCAGAGCGCGCTTCCTCCGCCTCCAGCCAATGGCCGCGCTCCCCGCCCTTCAGCGCCGCTCGCTGATTGGCGGAGGCGGCCGCTGAGGCGATGTGGGGCCAGGGGGCGGGGCGGTAAGGTGAGGTTGGAGGCGTTGCCCCAGGTGGGCGTGGCCATACCCATATTTGGAAGGCAACGCTCCTCCCACTCAGGCTCCGCAAGGTCCTGGACGTTCCCTATAGGTCCTGGACGTACGCGATACGTCCCGACCCAGGGCGGCACGGGGACCGCACGGCTCCGCCCCACGAGCGCGCAGAGGCTGTATTTGTGCACAGGGACCACGGGGCCTCTTCCCAAGGGGCTCCTACGGACCCAGCACCCCAGGGACGTGCAGGAATAATGCATCCCCATATTGACCCATACAGACCCTACAGATGCCTGTAGGGATACGGAGCAGCCAGACACCCCCCTCCCACGGACCAACAAGGACCCTGTAGCCCCCCCCCAAAAAAAGAGCCAGAAGCGGAGATGGCAGCAATCCCCTGTATTGTACAAACCCGGCTGTACAGCCCGCCCCAAAACCCCATTTTTTCCACCCAAAAAATCCTCCCACCCCCCCCTTTGTGGGGACGCTCCTATGGGGAGGGGGAAGGGCATGCAGCTGTGGGGAGGAGAAACGGGGTCGCTCGCCAGGAGCGGCCAGGGGCGCTGCTCGTGGGGCTGCCCCACACTTGTGGGGCTCCCCTCACTTGTGGGGCTCCTGCCCCCTAACAACTTGGGGTCCCCCTCTCTTGAATCTGGGTCCACCCTCCCCACCTCCACCCCCCCCCCCCCGCAAAATCTGGGGGTCAAACCAAGGTGCCGGGGGGCTGCGGGTCGGGGTCGGCCGCGGGGGGGTCCCTGGATTTAGGGCGCGAAGTGCAGAAAAAAAGGTGAAATGAAGAAAAAAAAAGAGAGGAACAAAAAAAGAGAAAAAAAGAGAGAAAAAAGAAAGAGCAGTTAAATAGCCCCCCCGGAAAGAGAAAACAGCCCCCCAGAAAGAGAAAGCAGCGCCCCCCAGAAAAACAGCCCCCCCAAAGCAGCCC
>NW_018364619.1:56106-58388 GCF_002078875.1 Numida meleagris | reverse complement strand
GACTGAGGCTTAAGGCGCTGAGGCCGCCGGGCGCCGTGTCAACATCAACAGCGACGACCTCTGACCCCTAGCGCCGCGCTTCCGGCTCGCCCCGGACGCCGCGCCGCCCTATTGGGCGACGCCGCCCGCCCGCTGAGCTCCGATTGGTTGTACCGAACGCTGCTGGGAAGCTATTGGGTGGAGAGCGCGGAGGAAGTCCCGCCCCTTTCCCCCTTCCGCCCTCCCTGCGGAGGCGGGACGGGCGTCGCCGCGGTGACGGCGCGGCTGGACGCTGATTGGTCAGCGAGAAAGGCGAGGGGTAGGGGCGCGGCTGAGCAGGCCCGGGCGCTGATTGGGCGAGGGCCGGGGAGGCGGGGCCGCCGCGAGAGAGAGCGTTCATTGGACGGCGCCGAGACGGAGCCCGAGGACAGCCGCGAGCGGCGATTGGTCTCCTCGTGCTCCCGCCCCAAACTCCTCAGCGCGGCGCCGCATTGGCCAGCGCAAGCGACCTAATTTCCCATTGGCTGCGGCTGGCAGGCTGAGCCCACTCGGCCCCACCCACACCGCTGTCACTCATGGCGCGGCCCCGCCCCCTTCCTTCCGCCTCCCCCTCTGCCGGGTCCTAGCGCCCACCTCGTGCGCCCGGAGCTCCCTCCCCGGGGACCCCTTCCGCCGCCAGGGACCCCCGCCCCGTCCCCACCACGCTCCCACATCTCCATTTCCAGACCGTTTATTAAAATCCATCTCACGGCTCCCCAATCCCCGTCACAGTAGGCAGAGCCCGATTCGGGGACACCCCTGGGAGTCCGAAGCCCCCCACCCAGCTTCGTCCCTGCGTCCTGTTCCCTGACCTGGGGAGCCCTGGGGGTCTCAAGCTGCGTCCAGGGCGTCCCTGGGGCTCTTGGGCCTGGACCCAGGGGGCTCCAGAGGCCTTGGGGCGGGACCGAGGGTCCCAGGTCCAGGTGGAAGGGGCTCCGGGGCTCTCGGGTCCGGAGCAAGGGGGCCCTGGGGGTCAGTGTGCCTTCTGCCGGGGGCTGTCGTGGGCTCGCTGGGCAGCAGCCAGGTGTTTGTAGGCATCGACGATGAGGGCGGCGGGCACCAGCACCCAGATCCCGTTGATCCCCACGAAGTAGACCCAAAAATAAAGCGGGTGGGGGTCGCTGTGGGTCCAGCCCGCTCGCGCCTCCGTGGCGAAGTAGAGGATGTCCCCGTAGAGCTGCCCTGCAGGGGGGGGGATGGAGGGGGATATATCGCATCAGGGAGGAGGCGGACGGGCAGGACCCCTGCGGACGAGCCCATTTACCGAGGGAGACGACGAGCTGCAGCACGAAGCGGGCGGGATGGCGCCACAGGAAGGCGAGGAAGGTGAGGAAGCTGAGGGGGCCCCAGGCCCACGCCGTCACCGTCTCCATGGCCACCGTGAAGTCATCGCTCCTGGAGGGGGCACGCGCGCAGCGGGGTTCAGCAGAGACCCTTGGGGGGGGGGGGGTCACCCCGCGTCCCCCGCAGACCCCAACTCACGTCATGTAGCGGCTGTCGGCTTTGGCGTACTCCTTCCCTGTGGGCCACGAGGGGTGAATTAGGAGGGGACGGACCCTCAGCGATCTGCCCCCCACTGGAGAACCCAAAGAACCCACACCCACCCAGGGTCCCGGGTGCCCCCCTCCCCACCTGGGTCACCCCAGGGGTCCATGAACCCCCCCCATGGGAGGCACCAAACCCCCATTAACGCCCCCCAGGAGTCCCCAGACCCCGATTAACACCTCCTAGACCCCCGTGAACATCCCATCAGGGGCCCCAAATCCTCACCAGCATGCCCCAGATCCCCATTAACCCCCACAGAAGGCCCCAGATCCCCACTGACCCTCCCCAGGAGGCCCCAGACCCCCATTAACCCCCATAGGAGGCCCCAGATCCCCATTGACACCTCCCCAGGAGGCCCCAGGTCCCCATCAACATCTCCCAGAACCCTCAGCAGCCCCAAATCTCCATTAATCTCCCGTAGGAAACTCCAAATCCCCATTACCGCCCCCCAGGAAGCCCCAGGTCCCCACGAACACCCCTCAGGTTGCTGCGGACCACCCCTCGTCCCTCCCCATAGGAGGCCCCAAAACCCCACCAGCGCCTCTCGGCCCCTCGCCACGAACGCCCCCGACTCACAGACGTCGGCCAGCAGCCCGGTGTCGGCGGGCAGCTCCCGGTGCCGCAGGCTGAAGTATCCCTCCAGGACCCCGTGCACCCCGGCGCACACCAGGAACCAGCTGACCGCCAGGCGCCGCGTGTGGCTCCGCCGGGCCCCGCCC
>NW_018364619.1:49157-51438 GCF_002078875.1 Numida meleagris | reverse complement strand
GGGGGGGGTCGCTGTTCCAGTGGAGGGATTATAAGAGCCTGGGGGAAGGGAAGGAGCCAGGGGGAGACTGGGGAGCTCTGAGAATCCTGGGGGGGGTCTCCAAAGGGGTTCTGAGGTGGATGAGGGGCAATAAGGAGGACCCTTAGCGGGAGGGAGGGAGGGCAATGTGGGCTTTAAGGGGAGGTAATGGGAGGATTCTGAGGGGAGGGGGTCTCTGAGCATCGTGGGGGTCTCCAAAACGGCTCTGAAGTGGGTTGAGGGCAATTGGTGGGGTCCTGCGGCAGTCGGGGGGGGGACAGGGAGGAGGGGTGAGAAGGTCTCTGAGGATCCTCGTGGGCTCTGCGGGGAGCGGGGGCAGCAGGAGGATCCTGGGGGGCTCTACAGGGATCTGTGGCGGGGGGGGGGATCCAGGAGCCCCAGGTGGGTGAGGGGGAGCCCCGGGGTCAGAGGTCGGGGTCAGGGACCGAGGTCAGCGATCGGGGGTGACTCACGGCCTCCTGCAAGCAAAGCCGCCGCAGCTCCCGCAGCCGCAGCCCCAGCGCCTGGCGTAGACCCCGCTGCCGCTCCCGCAGCTCCTGCAGCCGCCCCGGGGGGGGCCCTGCACCGGGAGGGGGGGAGAGAACATAGGTCAAAGGGCACCGGGGGTGAGGGGGCGCAGGGTCAGGGCCCGGCCCTACCTGCGGGGCTATGGGTGCCCGGGGGCAGGATGTGGCCCCTCAGCTCCATGCGGCCGCGGAGCCCACAGCCATGGGCGGGGGGGAACCGGGAACGGCGCCGGGGGGGAGCAGAGGGCGGGGGCCGAGCGCCCACTCCCCCCTCACCTCCGCCCGGCCCCGGCTTCCGTCGCTGCCTCTTCCACTTCCGGTTCTGTCGCTTCCGGTTCCCCCAGCACTTCCGGTCTCGGGCCTTTCCTTGTGATGCCGCTTCCGGTCAGCCTCCACTTCCTGTCCCAGGCCAGCAGCCCCCGAGCGGGGTCCTGGCCCCCCCCCTCCGGCCCCATAGCAACGCTCCGAGCCCCATAGAAGCTTCCCAGAAGCCCTCTTAGCCCTAAGAGAGGCCCATAGCAGCCCCTCGAGCCCCACGCCAGGCCCATAGCAACAGCACCAATCCCATAGACGGTCTATAGGAGCCCCCCCCGCCCTCTAGGAGCCCCCCCAGCACCGTAGCAACGCTCCCAGCCCTACAACAACGCAACCAGCCCCATAGGAAAGCCACAGGAGTTTAACGCTCCAGCCCCGTAGTAGCCTCCCGCTAACCTTAAAGACACCCGGGCGGTTTTTTGGGGGGGGACCATGTCCCGCGGAGCGGCCGAAGGGACCCCTGTGCCCCCCCCGGGCCGCCCCACGGTGTACGTGCTGCTGGAGGGGCCCCGGGCCCCCGACAGTCTGCAGGTGGTGAGGTAAGGGGGGACGTGATGCTGGGGGGGAGCGTCAGGGCTCGGGGATACGGGGGAGTCAAGGAGGGGGGATCCTGCGGGGGGGCTCAGGAATGGAGGGGGCTCAGGAGGATGGAAGGGGCACAGAGATCCGGGGGGGTCGGTGAGCACGGTGCTTCTTGTGGGGCGTCGGGGAAGGGCATCCTGGGGGGGGCTGTGGGCAGAGTGGCGGGGGTAACTCGTCCCATCCGTCCAGCGTCAGCTCCGTGCTGCCCGAGTCTGGCATCGTGGCTGACATTGAGTGGGATCCACCCGGAGGCGGAGGAGCCACAGACAACGGGAAACCGACCCCCGGTGAACCCCCACCCGGGGACCCCCCCGGCCCCTTCTACAGCCTGAAGAGCCAACCGCTGCCCCACAGGTGAAAAGAAAACAAAAAAAAACCCCAAAAAACATACGAGAAAACCCCCCTGCATTTGGATGGCACCCTGCAGCCCCCCATTAACTCCCCTCATGCCCTAGCACGGCTGCGGCCCCCCCAGCTCCTCCCTCGTCGCGGGTGCTGCTCCGGCAGCAGCTGATGCGGGCACAGGCGCAGGAGCAAGAGCGCAGGGAACGAGGTGGGGGTGGCCCCCCCGGCCCCTCTGCCCCCCTCCAGGCCCCCGGCCCCTCGCCTGCCATCGCCGTGGGGGCCCCCCCGCAGCGGGCGCCGCCGCCTCACGTGCCCCCCGAGGTGCTGAAGGTGAGGAGGGGGCACCGGGGGTTGGAGGGGAGACTGCAAGGTGGGGGGGGGGAGCATTGTGGGATCTGGAGGCGTGAAGGGTGTCGTGGAGCACTGCGGGATGGGGGGATTGGGGGGGTCCTGTGGTGCTGTGGGTTGGAGGAAGATGGGGCTGAGTTCTGAGG
>NW_018364619.1:45473-47082 GCF_002078875.1 Numida meleagris | reverse complement strand
GTGTAGAGGTGAGGGGGTTTTGTGCGGTCGAGGGGTCTCAGTGTGGGTCTTGTGGGGGGCTCTGTGGGGCTGAGGGGGCTCTCTGTGGGACTGGCGGGTTGCGATGGGGCTACGGGTTCAATGTGGGTCTTGAGAGGGGTGCCGAGGAGTTGGGAGGGGGCTTTTTTTTTGTGGGGTTAGGGGTTTGCTGTGGTTCTTAATGGGGTTTTTGTGGGGTTGAGGAAGTCGCTACGGGTGCGGGACTTGGGACGCTGTGGGACTTGGGACGCTGTGGGACTTGGGACGCTGTGGGACTTGGGACGCTGTGGGGCTGGGAGGGGGCTCGGCCTGGGTCCTGGGAGAGGCTCTGTGGGATTCCAGCGCTCACTGCCTCCCCTCCAGGAGCTGGAGTTGCAGGCGCAGCTGCACGGCCTCCCCCTGAGCCCCCCCCCGGCAGCGACGCTGCCAGACGCAGGGGGGTCCGAGGAGGAGACCCCCGGCGCCCCCCCCTTTCCCCCCTCAGCCCCGCAGTGCCTGCTGGACCTGGCACTGCCCCACGACCTGGGGCTGCCCTTGGGGCTGGGCGTGGGCGGTGGGGGGGGGCTGGATGACCTCCTGATGGATGAGGGCGGGGGGCTCGAGGCCTTGGGCCCCCCCGGCACCCTCGTGGCCTCCCCCGGGCCGTCCTGCGCCTCCAGCCCCCGCAGCAGCCTCAGCATGGAGGACGAGCCCTGAGCCCCCCCCCGCGGCCCCTCCCGGCCCAATCTCCCCGTGGTGATTTTGAGGCGTCTCGTTAAGATGGAGCAGCTCCTTTAAGGGTGGATGTCTCTTTGATGTGGCATCGCCGCTTTAAGGCCGTGGGCCCCACCCTCGTGGCCCCGCCTCTCTCCCTGGCTCCTCCCCTGGGGGCGGGCCCTCAGGCGCGAAGTCCCGCCCTCTCGTTCTCGCCCTGTCCCGCTTAAAGTGGCCGCTGCCCCTTTTTTTCTCAGTTTTTTTACGAAAATCTTAAAAAAAAAAAAGCAGCGGAAATAAACTTTTATTAACGAAACGGTGCCTGGTTTTCACAGGGGTCCTATAAACATAGGAGCGCGCGAGCTACGTAGAAATGTAGATGTAGAAAGGCCGGAGAATCCTCCGCGGAGGACCGACGCGGAGCCCCTCCCTTCTGCAGCCTCCTCGCGCTGCCGCTCTGCTCTCCAAACTCTATGGTTCTTGCGTCACTTCCGTTTGCGCATCTTGAAGAGAGGAAGTGCCGGGAAGAACGTAAGATGGCGCAGGCGCTGTCGGCGGAGGAGTTCGAGCGGATGCAGGTGGGGGCCGGGGGGGTCCCGGGCCGGTCCGGGGTGGCCGTCAGGACGGCTGTGACACCCCCCCCTCCCCACTGACCCCCTAAGGCTCAATTGCTGGAGCTGCGCACGGAGAATTACCGTCTCTCGGACCAGCTGCGGCGGAGCAGCGCCGGTAAAGGGGCGGCGGGGGCGGCCCCGCGGGGTCCTGAGGGGCTCGGGGGGGCCCTGAGGTGCCGACCCCCCCACCTCGTGTTCCCCCCACCCCAGAACTCGCGGGGCTGCGTCAGAAGGTGCAGACTTTGGACAAGGACCTGGCCAAAGCCAATAAGGTGGGACCCCCC
>NW_018364619.1:42033-43983 GCF_002078875.1 Numida meleagris | reverse complement strand
GCCTTAATGGTGATTTCTGTTCTCTGCAGCTGACGGAGGAGCTGAGGAAAAAGGATGAGAGGTGAGGGGGGTGTCCGGGGGGGGGGGCGCACGGAGGCGTTGGGTTGGGTTTGATGGAACCAATTTCATGTTTGTTTTTTTTTTCCGCCCAAGTTTGCAGCAGCTCCAGGCAGAAAAAGATGCGCTGAGCAACGCCCGAAGGTAGAAGGGGGCTGGGGGGGCAGTGGGGGGGTCTCAAAGCCTCGAGACCCCACCCGACCTGCGCCACCCCCAGGGCAGAGGCAGAGGAGGAAATTCGGGAGCTGCAGGAGCAGAAGAGGCGGCTACAGCAGGAGCTGGAGGCTGCGGCACAGGTCGGGGGGGCCCGGGGTGGGGCTGTGCGGTTCCGTAGGGCTCTGGGTGGCCCCGCAGCCCCTATGGGGTTTTTCTTTTGGGGAGGGGCAGGTGGAGAGGGGGCTGCGGGAGCAGAGCGAGAGTCTCAGCCGGGAGCTGCAGGAGGCCCAGAGCCGACGCGACGCCCTTGAGGCTCAGCTCCAGGTGGGGCCAGTAGGGTCCTGGGGGGAGCTCAGGGAGGTGCTGAGCCCCCCTCGTCCCATCCTTGGGGGGGCTGGGATCCACGGGGGTGAATTTGGGGTCTCCGCCTTCGGCTGCCCCATAGGAGCACTCCCAGGAGCAGGAGGAGCTGCGGCAGCGCCTGGCGGCGGCCGAGGACTCACAGGGGGACACGGAGCAGCGCCTGCGGCAGGCGCAGGTCAGAGCCCCCTCCCCGAAGCCTCATCACCCCCACCTCAAATCCTCGCTCCCTGACCCTAAATCTTTACCCCGTGCCCCAATTTCTCGTTTTGTGTCCCAAAGTTGTTGTCTCGTACCCTGAAATCCTCACCCCCTGCCCCCCAACCCTTCAATCCCCGCCTCAAATTCCTGTCCCCACCGCAGGAGCTGCTGGAGCTGCAGGCGCAGGAGCACATGGCGGCCGCCCGCGCCCACCGGGAGCAGCACCGCGCCGAGCTGGAGGTGGGCGCTGTGGGGCTGCAGGGCCCTGGGGGTGGCGGGGGGGCAGCAGCAGGTCCCGAGTAGGTTTGGTAGAGATCATAAGACGCCGTGGAGTCTGCTGTAGGGATTGTACCAAACGAAAGCGAATTTGGGGTGCTGCAGCCCCACCCCACAACTCTCAGAGCTTCTGGAGGGGGATGTAGCAACCCCGTAGGGCCCCGTCACGGCGTTAAAGGACCCGTAGCGACGCCCTAGGATGCTGTAGTGGAGCCTATGCGGGCCCTGTAGCGACCCTCGAGGAGCTGCAGCGCCCACACTGTCCCCAGGGCCGCGTTGGGGAGCTGCGGGCGTTGCTGGGGGACGCGGAGCGGCAGCGGGAGCTGCAGGAGGCGGAGGGCCGGGCGCTGCGCCAGGTGCGGTACTGTGAGCCCCCCACCCCCAAGAACCCCACAGTCCTTCCCAGGACCCCTCCATGTTCTCTGGAGACGCTGTAATCCAGGCCGGGACCCCAACATCCCCACCAGGATCCCCAGATCTCCCATGGAAATACCGGTTTCCCCTTTTCCCACCCCTGTTTTCCTCTTGGGGACCCCAAAATTTTTCCCTGGAGAGTTCACTGTATCCCCCGAGACCCCAGCATTCCCAGCACCACCCCACCGTCAACCCCAGAGCCCCAATACTGGCCCCAGTGATCCCCAAATCCCCCCCCACAGACCCCAAACCCATTGTACCCAACTCCCCCCCCTCCAGGAACTGAAAGACGTCCGGGACGGGCAGCGTATCCTGGAGAAGAAGGGCAGCGCCGCGGTGAGCCCCAGGGCTGGGTGTGGGGGAGGTGTGGGGCACGGGGGGGGTGACAGCCTGCCCCATTGTGCCCCATTGTGCCCCATTGTGCCCCATTGTGCCCCATTGTGCCCCATTGTGCCCCATTGTGCCCCATTGTGCCCCATTGTGCCC
>NW_018364619.1:39484-41341 GCF_002078875.1 Numida meleagris | reverse complement strand
TTTGGGGTGCACTGGGGACAATCGGGATTGGGAAGGGACTCAGAGAATGAAATGGGACTGGGTGCTGTTGGGACACACCAGGTGGGGACTATGGGAGTGGAAGGGACTGGAGACACGGGGATAGAGCTGGGACAAACTGTGGGCACTAGGAGGGAGACAAGGGGCACTGTGAAGGAACCGGGGGGGGGATGGGGACGACACCGGGCGTGTTTGGCCCCCCTTCCCCCTCCCCCCAGGTGCGGCACCTGGAGGTGAGCAGCGCGTCCATGGCGGAGGATCTGTGCCGGAAGAGCGCCATCATTGAGAGCTTCGTGCGGGACAGCCGCCTGGGTGAGCCCCCCCTACGCACCCCCCAGTGTCCCCCGAGAGCTCCAGGCACCGCTCCTGACCCCCTCCATTTCCCCCCCCCAACCAGAGGCCGCAGGCCCCACCGTGGCCTCCCGGCGTGGGGCGGGGCCGGGTGAGGAGGGGCTGCGGGAGATGAACAAGAAACTGCAGAACCTCCTGGAGGAGCAGCTGACCAAGAACCTGCACCTGAGCCAGGTGGGCGGGGCCGGGGGGTGGGCGGGGCTTCGGCATTTCCGTGTCCTGCTGGG
This sequence comes from Numida meleagris, assembly GCF_002078875.1. Classification (NCBI taxonomy): domain Eukaryota; kingdom Metazoa; phylum Chordata; class Aves; order Galliformes; family Numididae; genus Numida; species Numida meleagris. Next base: position 40,745 of record NW_018364619.1, on the reverse strand, counting down.
GGCGTGGCCTCGCCGGGGGCGTGGCCTCGGGCTTCTGGGAGGCATCTGCCCTGAGAGGCGGGTGCCGGTTCAGGCGGGGTGGGGGCGTGGCTCACGCTCACCCCGCCCCTCTTTCCCTCCCCAGGACCTGGAGATGCTCTCCCAGGAGCTGGCGCGGCTCCGCAACGAGCGGGCTCCGCCCTGAGTGGCCCAAACGCCCCCAAAGGGCGGGGGCAGCCGAGGCCCCGCCCGCTCCCCGCTGCTGTACAGAGTTCTGCCGCTCGAGCCCGCCGCGGTGCTGTGGCCGCTTTAAGGGGGCGTTGCCCTTGTGAGGGGGCGGAGCATGCAACCCCCGTGCCCCCCGCCCCGCCTCAATAAAGTGCTCCAATCCGCTGCCCGTGCGTCATTGAGGGCGGGGCCTGGAGTGCGCCGTGAGGTCCAATCCGCGTGGCTCGCGCGGGCATGCGCCGTGCCACCGGAGTGCCCATCCTATGACGTCACTTCCGGTAGCAACCCGGATGTTGTTGCCGCCGCGGTGGCCGCAGGACGGTGACGCGCTCGGCGCGGCGCTCCGGACACCCCCGAACTCCGCTCCAGCCGCGGGGCCCGCGCCGTGACGTCAGCGCGGTGACGTAACGCTTCTCCGTTCCCACCGGTCCGCCGGGTGGCGGCGGCCCTACCGCCGCCCCCATGGCTGCCCCGGGGGGCGGGGCCTATGCGGACGAGGAGTGCGAGGTAGTGCGCGTGCGCGTCCAGGTGAGGGCGGGGCTCGAGGCGGGGGGCTCACGTGGGGGGGAGGCGGCAAGTGAAGCGCGAGGGCGGTAGGACGGGGTGGGGTGGTGGTCACGTGATGGCGCGAGTCAACGAGGGGCGAGCGCGGGAGCGGCGAGGCGGCGTCTCCGCGGCAACGCGGCCCGGCGCCGTCTGAGGGGCTGCCGCCATTTTGGGTGCAGAAGACCGAAGGGCCGCAGCCGCCCGAGTTCCGCTCGTTCGCCGTGGACCCGCAGATCACCTCGCTGGACGTGCTGCAGCACATCCTGGCGCGTGCCTTCGACCTGCAGGGGTGAGCGCGGCCCTTTATCCCGGCCCTCGGCCCCACGCGACGCCGGGGCGGGGGGGCGGGACCTGACGCTCTGTGCCCGCAGGAGGAGGAACTTCGCCCTCAGCTTCGCTGCCCGCGACGCGCAGGGCCGCGAGAGCTTCATGCCGCTGCTCAGCGACGGGGACCTGGCGGCCGCCTTCACCACGGCCCGGCCCGCACTGCGCCTGCGCCTGGACGTGC
>NW_018364619.1:31128-37634 GCF_002078875.1 Numida meleagris | reverse complement strand
GGGGGGGTTGGTCTTCAGGGGGGGCTGAGCTCCGGCTGCGCCCCCAGGCCGGCCGCCTGCTGTGGGAGCAGGAGCTGCAGGCGCAGATGGGCTACGCCGCTCCCGCGCCGTTCTTCCACACCTTCGGCTGCGAGGTGAGGAGGGGGCAGAGGAGCCTTGGGTTTGAGGGGGGGCGGGACTAAACGCGCGGGGGCGGGGCTACGGACGCGTGGGCGGAGCCAAGGAGATGCATCTCGGGGCTGTGGGCGGGGCTAAAATGGCCGTGGGTGGGGCTAATGCGCCGAGGGCGGGGCAAAGGGGCTGTGGGCGTGGCTACGTCTGTGTGGGCAGGACTGGGAGGTAGGGGTGGAGCTAAGGGCTGGTGGGCGTGGCCAATGGCGTGTGGGTGGGGCTAAGGGCTGGTGGGCGTGACCACAACTGTGTGGGTGGGGCTAAGGGCCGGTGGGCGTGGCCACAAAGCGTGTGGGTGGGGCTAACCCTGTGCGGGCGGAGCGACGGCATGTGGGCGGGTCTAAAGGTGGGGGTGGGGCTGAAGGTGTTAAGGCGTGGTCGGTGGGTGGGGCCTGCTGCCTGTGGGAGGAGCTAAGGCGCAGGGGGCGGGGCCGCACAGGAGGGCCAGGCAGGACTGAACTTCGCGGATGAGGCCGAGGCGACCGCCTTCGAGGAGCGCGTACAGGAGCGGCTGCGGCGGCGCCAGCAGCGGGCGGGTGAGTAAATGGGGGGGGAGACGGCGCCCCGGGGCTCCACAATGTTCTGCTCACCCCCTCTCCACACAGAGACCCGGCAGCTCCCGCCCCCGCCGCCTCCTGGCGATGGTGAGTTCCACCCCTCGTATGGGTTGGGGGGCGGTGGTGGGGTGTGGGATACAGGAGCGCGTGAGGGGGGGCCTGGAGTGCACACTGATCCCCCCCCAATGCAGAGCGTCGCGGGAGCCTGCCCCGGCCCCCCCCGGCCCCCATGGATGGCAGCGGTGAGTGCCCGCCCCGTAGCGTGGGGGCACCCTACCCCATAGGCTTTTACCCTTGGACGGGGCACAGAACCCACAATCCCCCTGCTACTCCCGCAGCCCCCTCGCTGCCAGCCGTGCCCATCGCCAACCCTGACATCACAGCCTCCCGCTACCGGGGGCTGCCCAGCCCCACGGCCGGAAGCCCCACAGCAGGCGGCGAGCGCAAGAAGGGCCGCAAGAAAATCTCCAAGGCCGACATCGGGGCCCCGTCTGGCTTCAAGTGAGTCCGGGGGGGCGACGCGGGGCTGAGGGGGTGATATACGGACCTGTGGGATTGGAGGGGGACACGTGGGGCTGAGGGGGTGATATATGGGCCTGTGGGACTGGAGGGGGACACGTGGGGCTGGGGGAGACGTGAGGCACCTCCTGAGTCCCCTCTGTCCCCCAGGCACGTCGGCCACATCGGCTGGGATCCCGCCAACGGCTTTGATGTACGTATGGGCTGCGGGGGGTTGTGAGGAACCCTTCACGTGGAGGACAGGGGTCCTAAGGGGCTGTGTGTGTGGGCGCAGACAGCAGCGCTGGACCCTGACCTGCGGGCACTGTTCGCACGAGCTGGCATCAGCGAGGCGCAGCTGGCAGACGCCGAGACCTCGCGCCTCATCTACGACTTCATCGAAGGGCAGGGGGGCCTGCAGGCCGTCAAGGAGGAGATGCGGCGCCAGGGTGAGCCACACGGAGCCCCCCCCACGGAGCTCGGTGGGGACATTGCCTTCTACAGACCCACCCCGCGGGTGCCCGCAGCGGCACCCTCGGCACCCGTCCGCGTGCTCTCGTTAACGCTCCAATTGACGCCTCTCGTTGCAGGCCCCCAAGGCAGAGGGGGCACCCCACCCCCTCCACCTCCTCCCTCTGGACCCCCACGGGCTCGCTCTGGGCCGCTGCCTCCCCCCCCGCCGGCGGGAGGTCCCCCGCCCCCTCCCCGCGGTGGGCCCGGCCTGGCCCCCGGCCCCCGGCCCGCGGCTCCACCCCCTCCTCGAGGCCCCGCCCCACCGTGCGCGCCCGCCTCCGTGGCTCCGCCCCCTCCGCCCCCACCTCCGCCCCCGCCCAGCGGAGGCTCCTCCGTGGGGGGGGGCTCCCCTGCTCGGGGAGCGCTCCTGGACCAGATCCGGCAGGGCGTGACCCTGAACAAGGTGGGGCCGCCCGAGGGTGCCTCGGGGTNTGTTCTTTTCTGGCACTCACAGTGTTTCTTTGCCCCCATTTCCATTACTCCCAGTTCCTCTCTTAACTTCCTCGGTACTGCTTTACTAATTGTTGGGCCCCCCGTAGTGCTTCCAGAGTCCCCTCGGGGCTCCTGGGTTCCCTCCGCTCCTTCTTTGTATTCCCCTGCTGCCCCCCCCATGCCCCAAGCACCTCAGTCCTCTCCTAGTCCCCTTCTAGTGCCACAAACCCCTTCTTTCCCTTCCTGCGTTCCCAGCTGCCACCCAGTTACACCCCAGCCCCTTTCTCCTGCCCCTAGACCCGCTCTCCGACATTTCCCAGTCCCTCCCAGTGCCACCAGTTCCCCTTCTAGGTGGGCCGCACGTTGGCGCGGGCGCAGGCAGCCTTGGCCTGGTCCGACAGCGCTTCCCAGACCCCCACTTCGCCGCCGTCCACGCCCCCTCCTCCGTGTGCCCCACTGAGCGACGCCGACCTGCGCTCCTACCTGGGCCCCGGTGGACGCCTGCTGCGGCCGCACGACCTCCGCCTGCACGTCTACCACGGCGGGGTGGAGCCCGGGCTGCGCAAGGTGGGCTCGATGCTGCCGCACCCGCCCTTCGTCGTCCCTAAATCCGTCTTCTTTTCCCCTAAATACGCTTTTTTTTGCTCCCCGAAAGGTGGTGTGGCGTTACCTGCTGAACGTCTTCCCCGCCGGGCTGTCGGGACAGGAGCGCCTGGCGCACCTGCGGCGTAAAGCGGACGAATACGCGGCGCTGAAATCGCTGCTGGCATCGCGGGCGGCCCCGGCGGAGCTGGCCCTGGTGGCGGCCGCCGTGCGCAAGGACGTGGTGCGCACCGACCGCGGCCACCCCTACTTCGGGGGGCCCGAGGAGGGGCACCCGCACCTGGCCGCTCTGCAGGCGCTGCTCACCACCTTCGCGCTGGGCCACCCGCGCCTCTCCTACTGCCAGGGCATGTCGGACGTGGCCGCGCCGCTGCTGGCCGTGCTGGACGACGAGGCGCAGGCCTTCCTCTGCTTCTGCGCCTTGATGCGGCGTTTGGGGCCGCGCTTCCGCCCGGGGGGCCGCGGCCTGGCCCGCGCCTTTTCCCACCTGCGGCGGCTGCTGCGCCGCGCCGATCCGCCCTTCTGGGCCTTCCTGGCCGCCCGCGGCGCCCACGATTTGCTCTTCTGCTACCGCTGGCTGCTGCTGGAGCTGAAGCGCGAGTTCGCCTTCGAGGACGCGCTCCGGGTGCTGGAGATCACCTGGAGCTCGCTGCCGCCCGCCCCGCCGCCCCCCCCGCAGGGGATCCCGCTGCTGGGAGCGCCCCTGGGGCCACGCAGGGCCCGGCGGGGGCTGCGAGAGAGGAGGGGGATGCGGCCCCGGCCTCCCCGGCGCCGCAGGGAGAAGCGGGGAGGGGGCGGCCAGGAGGGGCCCGGCGGCGCTGAGGACAAACCGAAGCCGGAGGGCTTGCAGCACGTCGCGGGCGGCCCCGAAGCTCACAAGAGCGACGGCCGAGAGGATCCCCAAATGTACAGCAGCGGCGAAGGTTCTGCTGCCCCAAAGAAGCACACGGACGTCTCCGCTCCGGAGGAGATTTGTGCCCAACCCGATGTCTCCAGGAAGGCTCCCAAGAACCGCAAAACGAGTTCTGCAGACCTGCAAAGCTCCAGGGAAGGAGTTGAAGGCCCTGACAGCCCCAAAGACATGGACACAAAGAGCGCTCGGCAGGATGGGAGCGTCCCCGAGGGGCTGCGCGCCCCAAAGGAGGCGGGGGGGAGCCCCAGCGAGGGCGGCGGAGACGCCAGGGCCATGAGTGGAGATGTCAGAGCGGCCAGCAGGGCATCCAGCATCCAGAAAGAAGTTTGTGAAGACCCCAGAGAAGTTGGTGGGAACGTCGGCGCTACCAAGGAGGTTGGTGAAGATCCCATAAAGGTTGTCAAGGACGATAAAGCTCCCAAAGAAATCAGCGGAGACCCAAAGGGGGTTGGTGAAGATGCCAAGGGGCTCAGGAAGGACCCCAGCGCTGCCAAAGAGTTTGGTGAGGACCCCGAAGAGGTGACGGAAGACCCCAGCATTCCTGGGGAGCTCGGTGAGGACCCCACAGAGGTACGTGGCGGCCCCGTAGAGCCTACAGCCGGCGACGCAAATCCCCCTGCGCCCAACGCTGCCGCTGATGGCCTGGAGGACCCGTGGGGGGGAGGCTGGGCTTGGGAGGACTCGTGGTCCTCCTCCTCCTCCTCGTCCTCCTCTTCCTCGGAGGAAGAAGAGGTGGGCGTGGAGGATGACGGCGCGCCGCTGCCGCCACCGGCGGAGCTGGGCCAGGGGAACCCGTTCCTGCTGTTCGTGTGCCTGGCCATGCTGCTGGAGCAGCGCGAGGCCGTGATGGCGCGGGCGGGGGACTACAACGAGGTGGCCATGCACTTCGACCGCCTGGTGCGGCGGCACCAGCTGCCCCGCGTCCTGCGCCGCGCCAAGGGGCTCTTCGCCCGCTACCTGGAGGGCTGGGGGGGGGCGGCGCCAGGGAGCCCCACGCGTGGGTAGGGGGACGGGGGGCAGCTGGGGGCGGGGGGGCTGAAGGGGGACTGCGAAGACGGTGTGGGACCCCGTAAACACCCGACAGGGACTCGTGAGGTCAATAGGGCAGCCCCGTATAGACCCTTGGGGGGGCTGGAGACCAAAGCGGGACCCCATGAAGACCCCGTGGAGACACCCGGGTTCATTTCGGGACCCCGGGGATGTGCAGACCGCCGTGAGGACCCTATAGAACCCCTGGGGATGCAGAGGCCCTCCCGGCTTTCCCCACGTCCCCCAGAATCCCTATGGAGTGGCCACAGAGCCCAGCGTAGCCCAGTGCCTCCCCGTGGCTTCCCAGTGTAAGCCAGTACAAAGCACTACAGCGTCCCAGCTGGGAGCTCCTGCATCTGTGCTGCCTTGGGTTGGACCAGTGCGGACCAGTACAACTTCCCAACTGGGATCACTGCATCAACGCGGCCTTGAGCTACCCCAGCGCGGATCGGTGCAGACCAGTGCGGCAGCTCGACTGGGAACTCCATCTGCGTGGCCTTGTGTCGTTCCAGTACGGACCAGTACAGCGTCGTGCCCAGGATCTTTTCACCTGCGTGGCCTTCTGTCTTCCCAGTAAGGACCAGTACAGACCAGCTGGGCTTCCCAGCTGGGATCTCATCGCATATATGAGTTCTCCCAGTATGGACCAGTGCACCCCAGTTCCTGTCCCCAGGTGCCTTCTCCCCACCCTTATTTATTGTCCTCCCCGCTACGAGGCACCGATGGCACAAATAAAGCTGAGGCCTGGCACCAGTGGCCTGAGTGGGTTCCAGTATGGGCTGGGGAAGGCTCCTGTATGGACCGGGGATGGGAAGGGACACGGGGGGTGGTGACTGGGATCCTGCTCTGTACTGGAAAGGGAAAGGAGCTCCCAGTGCGGACCGGGATGGCTGCATTGTACTGGGACGGGGCCGTGGTTGCTGATGCGGGGTGGGAAGTGGGGACGTGGACGTGGGGATCCCCGGAGGGAGAGGTGCCCTCACAGCGGCCCCGCTCCGTTCCTCCCAGTTCCTCCCAGTTGCCCCAGTTCCCCTCCCAGGCCGGAGGTGACGTCCCTGCGGCCGCGGGGCTCGGGGTGCTTCCGGGTGGAAGAGGCCCCAGCGAGGGCCCCGGGGGTGAAGCGGGCGCTGGGGGGGTTCGCCCACCTGCAGCAGGGTGCCGGGCACCGGGGGGTCCCACGATGAGCCGGGGGGGGCGGGGGGCTGCCCCGGCAGCTGAGAACGTTGGCTCGGTGCTGCTGCAGCAGCAGGAAAACCTGCAACTGTTCGAGCTGCTGGGCCGGAAATGTGTGGTGAGGGGATGGGGGGCCCCGCGGGGTGCGAGGGTTCCATGCGGGGGCCCGGTGGGATCCTTGGGGGTCCCATGGGGGCTAAGAGGGTCCAGCGGTGTTGGGAGTGGGGGGCGTTGAGATCCCGGGGGGGCTAAGAGGGTCCCGGGGGGAGTAAGAGAGTCCTGGGGGTTCCTTAGGGCTCTTGGGGGGATCTTAACGATGCTCAGGTCCATAGGGCATCTGGTACGGGAATCCCGAGTGGTCTCCCCGGGTCCCTGGGGTCCCGCGGGGTCACGGGAGGCCCCATGGGGGATGTCGTAGGAAGACACGGGCACGGCGGGGGTCCCGCACTCGACGGGGGGGGTCTCTGGGGCAGGGCGGCTGTGGGAGCCCCCGTCCCCACTCATCCCCTCCTCAGACGCTGGCGACGGCGGTGGTGCAGCTGGTGCTGGCGGAGCCGGGGGGGGGCGCGGGGGGGGCCTGGGCCAAGCGGTGCTGCGGCGTCGCCTGCCTGGTGCGG
>NW_018364619.1:12986-28156 GCF_002078875.1 Numida meleagris | reverse complement strand
CGCCGCTTTGCCCCCCCGCCCTTCCCCCCAGTTCGGAATAAACAGCGGCAAATGAGCGATGAATTATTACGGCAGTCCCCGCTAATGAGCGTTTTGGCGGGGATGAGGCGTCGTTCGTTGGAGCTGAGGAGGAACGAAGGAGGACGCGCGGCCTCCCGGCCCGGCGCGGAGCGGTTAACCCGTAGCGAGTGCTGCGAAAACCGATAAATAACGGACGCCGCGCGGCCTCCGCACTCACTGCCTGGCGCTGATGAGCAGGAATTAAAGGCGATGAGCGCTGATAACCGCGGCAATTAAAGAGGATGAGCGCTGATAAACGCGGCAGTGAAAGGGGATGAGCGCTGATTAACGCGGCAGTGAAAGGGGATGAGCGCTGATTAACGCGGCCCCCCGCGCTGTGAGGGGCTCCCGGAACGCGCCGCGCGGCGCTGAGGGGACGCATTGCGGTTGCGGCGCCCGCGAGGAGCGGCTCTTTAACGGCGGCACGGAACACTCAGGGCGGTCCCCGCTACGGACAGCGCTGCGGAGCGAGAGAATTTGGAAAACGAGGAGAAAAAAGGCGTTTTGGGGACAAATCCGCCCGCCACTGGGGCCGATGGGAAAGATGTAAATGAAGTAGGGCGAAGAGCCAATCAGCGCGCGGTTCTGGAGGAGAGGGGGCGGTGAGAAAGGGGGCGTGGCCCCGCCCCTCCGCGCGCTGCCTGTCGGGCGGAAGCGGAAAAAAAAAAAAAAAAAAAAAAAAAGGGGGGGGGGGGGGGGGGGGGGGGGGGGGGGGGGGGGGGGGGGGGGGGGGGATCCCCCAGGGCGGGTTCCGGGGACCCCGGGGCACCCCCAGAGCGGCGGGGGTGAGCACTGTGACAGCAGCGTGCTCCTGCGGAGGACGCCGGGACCCCCGCCCGCCCCCGGAACGGGTCCCCAGGGCGCTGGGAGGGACGCGGGGACCCGCGGGTTCCGGGGTGCGGGGAGGGAAGCTCCGAGCCCGGGTCCCCCCCCGCAGGAGGAGTGATGTCAGGAGACGCGCCGGGACCCCGACCGTGCCCTGGAGGGGGGATGGGGGACCTAGGAGGGTCGCTGCGACCCAAGGTCCCCTCAGAACGAGTGGCAGGGACCCAGGGACAGACATGGGGACCCCAGAGCCCCCCCAGATGGATACAGAGGTTCCCAGAGACACCCTGTGCCCTCAGATCGCCCCCCCCAAAAAAAAAGGCTTATAGGGTCACCTGGACAGGTGCTGTGCCCCCCAACTACTCCACAAAATGGGTTATAGGGTTTGTGGAGGGACACTGAGACCCAAAGCCCACCCCCAGAATGGGTTACAGGGGCTCCAGGAGGGACACAGAGCCCAGATCCCCCTCAGATTGGGTTAGAGGGTCTCAGGATGGGTGCTCTGACCCCTGATGTCCCCGTAAACGGGTTATGGAGGCTCCAGGATGGGTGCTCTGACCCCTGATGTCCCCGTAAATGGGTTATGGAGGCTCCAGGACGGGCGCTGTGACCCCAAATCCTCCCAGACCCCGGGACGGACGCTGGGGCCTGAAGTCCTCCCCAGCGTGGGCTGCGGCAGCACCAGGAGGAGTTCGGTGACCCCAAATCCACACCAACGTCAACTGCAGGGGAACCAAGGGGGGCACTGGGACCCCAAATCCACACCAGGATGGGTTACAGGGATCGCAGGGCAGACCCTCAGCAATGGGTTACAGGGGCACTACGCCCAGATCTACCCCCCCCGCCTTCCCCCCTCCTCCCAGGTGGCTTCTGGGGGCCCCAGGAGGGTGAGACCCCCAATCCTCTCTAGAAATGGGAGAAATGGGTTGTAGGGGCCCCGGGGTGGGGGGGCCCACTGGGGGCCCGCAAACCCAGCTGTGCCCACGGCCCTTCCCCCCCCCCCCAGGGCGAGGAGTTCTACCTGGTGAAGTGGCGGGGGTACCCCGACAGCGCCAACACCTGGGAGCCCCGCAAGAACCTGCGCTGCCGGGGGCTGCTGAAGCAGCTGCACCAGGACCTGGCGCGCGCCCCGGGGGGCCCGGTGCGGCCCGGCCCGCGGGGGCTGCCCGCCCGCGCCTCGTCCTACCTGGTGCAGAAGGCGGAGCAGCGGCGGGCGCTGCGGCGCTGGGAGCGGCACCTGAACAACACCCGCAGCCACCGCGGCCGCATCGCCGTGGAGAACGAGGTGGACTTGCACGGCCCCCCCCGGGACTTCGTCTACATCAACGAGTACAAAGTGGGGGCCGGCATCCAGCTGACGCCGGTGGCCGTGGGCTGCGAGTGCAGCGACTGCTTGGCGGAGTCGGCGGGCGGCTGCTGCCCCGGCGCCTCGCGCAACAAGTTCGCCTACAACGAGGCGGGGCAGGTGCGCATCCGGGCCGGGCTGCCCATCTACGAGTGCAACTCGCGCTGCCGCTGCGGCGCCGACTGCCCCAACCGCGTGGTGCAGAAGGGGATCCGCTACGACCTCTGCATCTTCCGCACCGGCAACGGGCGCGGCTGGGGCGTGCGCACGCTGGAGCGCATCCGCAAGAACAGCTTCGTCATGGAGTACGTGGGGGAGGTGAGTGCGGCCGGAGATGGGGACGGGGACGGGGACGGGTGCGGGGCAGCTGGCAGCAGAGCCGCGGGGCTGTGGGGCTGTGGGGCCGTGGAGCCGTGGGGTTATGGGGCTGTGGGGCCGCATCCCCGCAGATCATCACCTCGGAGGAGGCGGAGCGCCGCGGGCAGGTGTACGACCGGCAGGGAGCCACCTACCTCTTCGACCTGGACTACGTGGAGGACGTCTACACCGTGGACGCCGCTCACTACGGCAACATCTCCCACTTCGTCAACCACAGCGTGAGTGGGGCCGGCTCCCCCCGCCCCGAGGAGCGGCCGGGGCTCCCGGGGCTCCCCCTGACCCCTCCCCGCCCCCGCAGTGCGACCCCAACCTGCAGGTGTACAACGTCTTCATCGAGAACCTGGACGAGCGCCTGCCGCGCATCGCCCTCTTCGCCACCCGCCCCATCCGCGCCGGCGAGGAGCTCACCTTCGACTACAACATGCACGGTGCGCACCCACGCCGCGGGCCTCCCCCTCCCGCCCTGGCCCCGTGACGCCCGGCCCAAACCCACGCCGGGTCCCGCCGTCCCCTGGGGTGTGTGTGTGTGTGTGTGGGGGGGGTCCCACGACCCCGAGGTCCGTCCCGGCCCCACGGCACAGCCTCCTGCCCCGCAGCGCCTGTCCCCGCTCCACGCCGCCGCTCTAAGGGCTGCGGGGGGAAGCTGGAGCGCACCCTTCTCTTATTGCCCTCCCTCTCCCCACAGTGGACCCAGTGGACGCGGAGAGCACCCGCATGGACTCCAACTTCGGACTGGCTGGGGGGGGGCTGAGCGGCTCCCCCCGCTCCCGGGGCCGCATCGAGTGCAAGTGTGGGGCCGCTGCCTGCCGCAAGTACCTCTTCTGACCCCAAATTCACGCCAGGGCCTTGCAAACACACGTGTTGAACGCAGCAGGGGGTCTGTGCCATACCATGGGAGGGGGGGGGAACAGAGAGGGGGGGACACGTCACGCGTGCTGGCGGCGCCAGACGATGACGGTGCCGGCCGCGTCGCTGGAGGCCAGCAGGCTCTCGTCGCAGTTGAAGGCGACGGCCAGCACGGCGTGGCCGTGGCCCTGCAGCGTGTTGACGGTGGCGCGGGCTGAGCGGCCCACATCGAAGAAGTGCACGCAGGCGTCCTCGCTGCCCGTCACTGGGGGTGGAGAGGGGGGAGAACGGCGTCGGGGGCGGCCCCACGGCTGCGCCCCCCCCGCCCTGCTGCCCGGCACGCACCTACGCAGGCGCCCTGGCGGAAGGACATGAGCGGGCAGAAGCAGCTGCGCAGCGGTTGCTCCCGGTGCCGCGTGGGGAAGCTGCGGCGTAAGCGCAGCCCCGGCGCTCCTGAGCCCTCCTCCTCCACCACGCTGCAGAGGGACGAGGTCAGCCCCGCCGGCCTGGCCCCGCGCACCCCACGCGTCTCCCCTCCCGGCCCCGTAGCCTTCCCCGGCCCTTCCCGGGACGCCCTGTCCCAGCCCCGCGGGACCCCACGGGCACCTCCCCAGCCCGCTGGGACATCCCCCCTCCCCGCACCCCCGCTCTCAGGGGCGACTGCTGCCCCGAACGCGCCGTCCCACCGGAAGAGCAGCAGGCGGTCGGGGCAGGCGTTGACCAGCAGGGAGGGGTCGGGCGCCTCGCGGCTGGCCCAGGCGCGCGCTGACAGCGAGGTGATGGAGCCGCCCGCCTGCACCACCACGCGCGAGGCCTTGGTCAGGCGCCCTGAGGGAGGGGGACACGGTGAGGAGGGCTCCGCTCCGCCCCACGGCGCCGCCCCACGGCGCCGCCCCACGTACCGGTGCCGGGGTCGCAGAGGAAGGAGGAGATGGAGCCACGGTCGTCGCCGGCCCAGAGCACGCGGCCGGGGGCATCAAAGCACAGTGCCAGCACCCGGCCCGGCAGCCGCCCCGCGCCGCCGCGTGCCGCCTTCCCCGTCGAGATGTTCACGACGCGCACCATGTGCCGCGCGCTGCCCACCTGCGGGAGGGACACCGGGATGAGCGCCGGTAACAGGGACAGGACGTGGTGACACAGGAGGGGGTGCTGCGACGGGGCACGGCAGGACACAGTAAGGGGGACGCGGCACAAAGATGTGGGGACGGGACGGGGCGTGGGGATGCAGCGCCGGGGCACGGACACGGGGATGGGCACCGCGTGAGGGAATGCAGGGATAGGGACGGGATGCGATGACGGGATGCGATGACGGGACGCGCTGATGGGACACGGTGACAGCGCGGCGGTGGGGACGGACATGACGAGGGGTCACGGTGACAGCAACGGGATGCAGCGACAGCGCCAGGTGACGGTGATGCGGCGCACACGGGGCCACTCACCACGGTGAGGTTGTTGTTGAGCGGCTGGAAGGCGCAGCACAGCAGCGCGGCGCCGTCCGGGTCGGGCACGCGGCGGATGCAGCGGCCGTCGTTGGGCGCCCAGAGGCGCAGCGTGCCGTCCAGCGAGGCGGACACCAGCACGTCGTTGGACAGCGACCACGCGAAGTCGGCCACGCCGCCCTCGTGGCCCCGCAGCACCCGCAGCACGGCCGGCGGCCCCGGCGCCAGGCGGCACACCGAGATGGTGCCGTCCAGCGAGCAGCAGGCCAGCAGGTGACGGTCGTCGTGAGCAAACTGCACCTTGGGCACTGCAAACAGCGTCAGCGCCGCGCCGCCCGCCACCCCGGAGACCCCCAGCACCGCGTCCCCAGCATTTGCGGGGCCCCCGGTTACCGGCGCTGTCCATGTGCTGGTCGAAGACGTGGTAGACGCCGGCGAAGGCGTAGTTCTCACTCAGCGTCGTGTCGCCGGCCATGGCTCGGCTCGCCTCCGCCAGCGGCGTTGGCACGACGCCGGGGGGGCTGTGGGGCGGGTGTCGGCACGTGGACTCCCCCTCCCACCACAAAAAAAAAAAACCAAACAAATCCCCGAGCCTCCCGCAGAGCTCACCGCTCGTCAGTGCTCCCCCGGGGGACTCCAGGGTGGGAACCGCGGCTGAGGGAACGCCGGTGGCCACGGGGCGCGCGCGGGTCCTCCTCGAAGTCCTGGGGGGGAGAATCGGGGTGGGGTGGGGCTCTTGTATCCAAGATCAGTACAGCGACCCCAGAACCCCCCCCCCGATGGGTTGCACAGCCCTCAGGGTACACGCTGCGAGCCCAAACGCTCCCCAGGTGGGTTACAGGGACCCAGGGAGGGACGCTGTCCCCCCAGTGACAGGGTTACAGGGACACCGGGATGGGCACTGTGACCTCCAGTGCCCCCCAGATGAGCTACAGTGGTGCCGAACCAGCTGATGCCAGTCTAGATCCCCCCCTGAGCGCGTTACAGGGACCACAGGCGGGATGCTGGGACCCCAGATATCCCCCAAACGGGTTATGGGAACCCGGGATGGGCGCTGCGACCCCAGATTCCCCACCAGCACCCCGAGCAGGTTACAGGGACCCCAGGAGACACACAGTGACCCCAAAGCCTCCCCAGAACAGGTTACGGGGGCCCAAGGGCCGACGCTGTGACCCCGATCGTCGCCCAGCACGCGTTAAGTGACAGCAGGAGGGAGGCTGCATCCCGGGCTGCCCCCAGAATTGGTGACAGCGGCACCGGGAAGAGACCGAGACCCCCCGTGCCTCCAAAATGCGTCACGGGGACCCGGGCAGGGGCACAGGAACCACGGGTCCTCCCCGGGGGTCTCACAGCGCCCCAAATCCCCCCCCCCCACCGGGTGCCAGGTCCCCGGTCACGCCGCGCCTCGCGGTGCCCCGCACCTCCATGCGGTCCAGCGTGGTCCTGCTCGCCCTCAGCGCGCTGCCGCTGTGCGCCCGGCAGCTGCCGGCCTCGGACAGCGCCCCGTAGCGCTGCGCCAGGAGCCGCGCCCGCAGCCGCAGGTACCAGCGCCGGGTGCCGCCCTCCAGCGTCCCGCCCTGCGCCTGCTCCCGCAGCAGCTGGCTCCGGCGCCGCACGTACTGCGTGCGGAACTGCGGGCAGCGCGGGGTGCGGTACGCCGCGTACCTGCGGGAGGGGGGCCCGTCACACCGCGCGCCGACGACCGGGACCCCCGCGCGGCGCGCCGCGATCCCCGGGCCTCACCGCGCGTCCACCGCCAGCACCTGCTGCCACACGGCGGCCATGGCGGCGGCGGAGGCCGCGCCCGGGGCCTGCCCGTCCCGCTCCACCGCTGCGCGCGGCCGCCGCCCGCCGCCGCCTCAACGCCAAAATGGCTCCGCGCGTCGCCCCGGCGACGGAGCAAGGGGCGGGGCTTCGCCTCCCAGCCAATAGGAGAGGGGAAGAGGAGGAGGCGGGGCTGGGCCGCGGCCCTGCGGTAAGCGGCGCGGTCATTGGTTCTCACCGTCCCGCCCCTCCCGGTCGCGCTTCTTCAGCCCCCCCCGCGCCTCCCTTTACGGTTTCTCGCCTCTCTGCGCGGCCCCCCCCGCCTTTACGACAGACGGCAGCGCTTTGCGGCAGCGGAACGCGCAGCGCGGGCGGCGGGGTCTGTGGGGCGGAGCGGGGCAGTGGGGAGCGACGGGAGGAATTAGGGGGCGGTGAGGGGTCAGTGGAGGGCAGTAGGAGGGAACGGGAGGAAATTGGGGGATAACGCGGGTGGAAACGGGCAACTGGGGGCCCATAGGGGTTAATTGAGGGGCGGTTTGGGTGCATTCGCTGTCACCTGGGGGCAGTGGGGCTCTGCGGGGTTTCTCGGGGGGCATTCGCTGTCACCTGGGGGACAACGGGGCTCTGGGGTTTCCCGGGGGGCATTCGGGGTCACCCGGGGGGCAGCGAGGGCGGTTTGCGGGTATTTGGGGGTCGCCTGGGGGGCAGCGGTGGCACGCGGGGTCCCCGGGGGCAGGCAGGGCTCCTTGGGGTCACCCGGGGGTATCTGCTGCCTGGGGGCGCAGCCTTCGTCCCCCCAGCCCCGCCATGGCGCCATGCCTCTGGCCGTGAGGTGGCCGTTCCCCGCCGGGCCTCCGCTCTGCAGCCGCCTGGTGCTGGGCCTGGTGGGCACCTACAGCTGCCTCTGGACACGTGAGTGCCCCGCCGCTCGGGAGCCCGCCCCGCGGCGCCCGGGCAGCGGGAACCTGAGCGTGCCCCCGCCGCAGGGTACCTGAACCGCCTGCGGGTGCACAACGCTGAAGTGCTGCACGAACTGGTGGAGCGGCGGGGGCCGCGCACCCCCCTCCTCACCGTCTCCAATCATCAGTCCTGCATGGATGACCCGCACCTGTGGGGTGCGTGGGGCTGGGGGGGGGCTCAGTGGGGGCCGGGGGTACGTGGGGTGCCGACGGGGTTCCCGTGCGGCTGGGGAGGGCCTGCAGGCGCTGGGGTGGGGTTGCTGGGACTGCTCGGGCGGTCCCGTGGGTGCGGGGGCATCTCATTGTCTCTGTGCCCTTTTGCCACCCCCAGGCTCCCTGAAGCTGCGCCACATTTGGAGCCTGCACAAAATGCGATGGTGAGGGGGAGATCCAGGGTGTGGTGGGGGACAGACGAGGCTCCCCGCTGCCCCCCCTCATGCTGTGGACCACCCCAGGACCCCCACCGCCGCAGACATCTGCTTCACCCGAGAGCTGCACTCACGCTTCTTCAGCTTGGGGCGCTGCGTCCCCGTGTGCCGTGGTGAGGGGCGTTACTGGAAGGAAGCGGGCGAAACTGGGAGGGCTCAGTTCATCCTGGGGGGGCTCTGATCTCTGCAGGGGACGGCGTCTACCAGCGTGGGATGGACTTTGTCCTGGAGAAACTCAATCAGGGAGACTGGGTGCACGTCTTCCCCGAGGGTACGGGGGGCACTGGGGTCTATGGGGCGGGTGAGACTCAAGGGTCCCCTGCTAACTCCCTCCCTGTGCTACCTTTTCCATAGGCAAAGTGAACATGGGGCAGGAGTTTGTGCGCTTCAAGTGGGGTGAGACCCCTGTGCCCATCATCCCCTGCGTGCCCCACATCTTCCTCTCTGTACCTCACAGTTCCCCACGCATCCCCTGTACCCCTCCCAGGCATCGGGCGTCTCCTGGCTGAGTGCCGCCTGGACCCCATTGTCCTGCCCCTGTGGCATGGCGGTGAGTGGAGATTCATTGGTCTCATTCTTTTGGGGGGGTGGGGGAAGGGAGAGGGGTCAGGGCTTGCTGCGGGGCTGGCCCTGCTATGGGGCCAAGCCTTGGTGTTGGACAGTGCCCGCCCCATTGTTCCAGGCATGAATGATGTGCTGCCCAATGCCCCCCCCTACGTGCCCCGTGTGGGAAAGGTGAGTTATCTCGGGGGGAGGGACACAAAAAAACGTTGGGGGGTGTCTGTGGGGCACTGACACTGTCCCACAGCGGATCACAGTGGTTGTGGGGCGACCCTTCAGTGTCCGACCCCTCTTGGAGCGGCTGAAGGCTGAAGGCACCTCCACAGTGAGTGGTCGTGGGGTAATGGGCTGCTCTGCCCCCCTGATGGGGGGGAGTGGGGGGGGGGCAGCAGCGGGGGGCTCTGTGGGTCTGGCTCCATACCTCACCCCCTAGGTGGAGATGCGGAAAGCGCTGACAGATTTTGTGCAATGCGAATTTGAGGCACTGCGGAGTCAAGCACGGACCTTACACCCGACCACGTAACTTGTGGGGCAGCACCACAGCTTGTGGGGCTGCCCCCCTCCCTCCCCAAACAGTGCACGGTGCCAATAAAGGTGGTGGAGCTCTGCACCCCCTCCCCCTTGTGTCCCTCTCAGTCCCATAGATGTGGGGATGCTGCTCCCGATCCCAAACCTTTATTGGAGTTTGAACTATGGGGTGAGAAAGGGGGGGAGGGGCAGACGCCCAAAATGGGGCTTGAAGCCCCCATATGGGGCCAAAGCCACACCATGGGGCTCAGCCCCCACCCCTGTCACCCTGTAACGGAACTGCGGTCCCACAGCGGCTTGCGGTGGAGTGATCCGTGCCTGAAAAGCCCAGTCCCAGTGGATGCGGTGTGGTCCCGGCGGGAGGCGGCCCCATCACTCCTCCTTTTTGTCTCGGGGGCCATCGTGGGCTGCCTGGCAGGGGTGGGGGGCAGGGGGTTAAGCAGAACGGCCTCTGTGCCCCCACAGCGCTACCAGTCTACCCCATCCATCTCCCACTGCCCCCCCCGTCCCAGTCCCTCTCCTGGTCTTCTCAGTCCTTCTCCCAGTAACTCGTTTTCCCCCGATGCCCCGTCTGTTCTGCTCTCAGTGCTCCCAGACCCTCTCCTATTGTACCCTGATGCCTCCCCTGTGACCCCAACCCTGCAGCAAGTACCCCCAGTCTATCCCAGTTATGTCCCGGTTCCTTTCCCAGTGCTCCCAGTACCTGCAGCCGTGCATGCTGCTCCAGGAGCCGGTCGTACTCCCGCGTCAGCCCCTCTGCCTGCCGCCGCATGGCCTGCACCTCGTTCTCCGCCTTCTCCAGAGCTGCGGGCAGGGAGGTCACCCCATAGAGCCCCCCCTGCTCTCCCCACCCTGCCCCCCTCTTCCCCCCCCATTGTTCTGCCCTTACTGCGCTTGCTGGCTGCCAGCTCCTCCTTCAGTTTCTCCACTTTCGCCTTCAGGCTCTCATTCTCAGCCCGGCTCGGAGGTGCTGTGTCCTCTCCCGCCTCCTGCAGTTGCTGCGGGACAGGATGGAGGGGGTCAGAACCCCAGTAACTGCCTTAGAACCTCCCCACAGCTCCAGTATATCATCCAGGACCCCCCCACAAAGCGCCCTCCCCATTTTACCTTGCGCAATGCCTCGTTGTCCTCCATGTAGCGCCGTGCCGCCTGGCTCGCCCCCTCTGCCTGCTTTCGAAACGCTTGGCTGGAGGCCCCAAGCAGCGCTTGCTGCGAGATCAGGGTGACCAAGCGGCGCAGCAGGCTGCAAACGGGGGTGTCAGTAGGGCCGTGCCACCCCCTCAGGCCCCCGCTCCTTCCCCCGTACTCACAAGGAGAGCAGCAGAGCAAAGCCAGCCAAGTAGAGGTTGCGCTGGGCACGGAACAGCCGCATGTGGAAGTGCTCCAGAGCCCCCGGGGTGGTGGGGAGCGCTGCCCGCTCAGAGGCACCGTACTTACGGGTCTCCCTGTAGGCATCTGGAGGGGGGGGGTTACAGGGACGTCAGGGGTTTACACAGGGGTTATGGGGACTCTATAAACAGCGCGATGGGGTCCTTGGGGTGCTGGGCGGTCCCAGGGGAGCTGAGGGGTCACCACAGCTCTGGGGTAGTGCTGCCCGCCTGGGGAAGGGGGGTGGAGTTACGGGGGGCTCTGGGGATTATAAGGACTTGGGGCTTTATAGGGGTTATAGGAACACGTGGAGGCGTACGGGACAATTATGAAATGGTTGGGGGGGGGGGTTATGGAGAAGTTACAGAGGATGTGGAGCCGCACCCAGCAGCAGCAGCACGAGGATGACGATGAGCACCACGAAGGCCGTGTTGCCGTAGGCCACCGCCAGCCCCACCAGGCGCGACTTGAAGATCTTCTGCCATCTTTTGGTGTGTGGGGGGGGAGTTAGGGGACTCCCGGCTCCAGGGACAACCCTCTCCCCAAACCGCTCACCTGGTGGGGGACACGAAGGGGACACAGAGCAGGAGGACGAGGAAGACCTCTGCGTAGAGGAAGGTGGCGACAACCGTCCACTGCAGGCTCATGGCGTCCTGGGGGGGGGAGGGGGGGGAAGGGTGAATAGGACCCCCCGGAACCCCAATAATTCCCCCTGGGATCCCCCCCCAGGACCCCAATAACCCTCCCCAGGACCTTGCGCAGGGCCCCGACAGCTCCCTTACGAACACTCACGGCACCCAAATTCCCTTAAGACCCCGCGAGCACCCCAATAACCGCCCCAGGACCCCCATACCTCTCTCTCTCTGAACCCCCTCCTCCACCCCCCCGGATCCGCCCGGCCCCGCCTCACTCCGCAACAGCCGCTTCCCCGCCGCCCCTCGGACGGATAAAGGAAGCTGCCCGCCGGAAGTGCCCGCCCACGGCAGGGCTGGCGACCAATCAGTGCAGTGTTGCCGGAGGTGCTTCAGCACTGCTCGTTTCTCTTCTGCCCCCTGCAGGTTAGAAGGAGGAACTGCAGGCGCCAGTCCCACTTCCGCGTTTCTTCACACATGCGTACAACCCTACCGACCACTGATTGGTTAAGCGCCGCGGTGGATTTGCATAGAGCCGCTCCGCACTGCCAGTCCGCCGGCATCTATGGTGTTTGGGCCACCAAACGCTAGCGCGCATGCGCAAGAAAACACGGAAACGGTCTCCGATCGTTCTAACCGCTCTGTGTAGGCGGTCCGCCAATCTCTATGCTGTTTGGTCCTCCAAGTATTAACAAGAATGCACCCTCGTACGCGGAATTGGTGTCTCTTCGCTCTACCCATTCTGTGCCGCCAGTCCGTGGTAATTCCTTGGGCTCAGTAGGGCTGCACAGGAGAAGCAGAAACCAGGCAGAAAAGACATGAAATGAGCAGCAAAATGCACCCCGTGCTATCGCTATGGGGAAAAAGAACACCATTTTCGGTGCGTGCCTCTTCCTTCCTGTATGCAGCACAACTATGCGCTGTACGCAGCACATTCCCACAGTGCCCCAGCACCCCACTTCGCTGACCGGCTGCTGGGTGCTCAGAGAGATATGGGCAGCAAACACATTCACGGCGCGTGATGGCACCACAGAGGGCTCCCAGAGGTTCTCAGTACAACCTAGGGTGCCCTGGGGGGGCCCAGGAAGCTCTAGGAGGAGCGTGGCAGGGCCACACCGCACTGAACAGAGCGCCGGGGACCTCAGTAACCCTCAATGCGGCGGGACCGCATCAATCCCATTCAAGAAGTTATTTCCGCAGTCTCCGCTGCTGCCGTGTGGCCAATCCACAGAACTGCCACTGCCTATGGTATTTGGCGCCGCAGGCAGCAGAACGCATGCGCGCAGACATGCGGAAGCGACGTGTCTGCATTCTGACCACTCTGCGCGGCGAATCCGCCAAACTTGGTCGCGATAAGCCCTCCAGGCGGCGACGCCTGTGCACGCAGGCGCTTACCCAGAGTCGGGAGCTGCTCCCAGCCCCGCGCTCTTCCTCCAGTCATGATCGTTCTCAATGGGCGAGCACGCAGCTCGCTGGGCTTTTTGTGTTTCTCCGCTGGAGGTGTCCTTCGCTCTCAGCATTCCTTTCTCAGGTCTTCTGTCTTGTTCTGCAGCGTGGCCTCTGACTATTCTTTCTTGAATTGTCACAGCTGAGACAGAGTTGGTTTCCTTCAGTGGCTGGTATGATGCTGTGTTTTAGCTTTCAGAAAAAAAAAAAAAAAACATAGGAGTGGCGCCGATGTCAGTTCTTGCTGAGCGGCGCCGTACAGAGCCAAGGACGTTTCAGCTTCGTGTCCGGTCCTGCCAGCTAGGGACTGGGGAGGTGCAAGGAGCCAGGAGGGGACAGAAACAGGACAGCCGACAGCTGGACAGAGCACGTGCCACCGAGCGAGGAAACCACGAAATGGAGAGGAGTCAGAGCAACTCTGCCCCAACCTGGTAAGCAAGGCTAAGCCTTTGACATCATCTCCCACAGGATTCTGCAGGAGGAGATGGCAGCTGGTGGCTTGGGCAGGTGCGCTCTCTGCTGGGTGAGGAACTAGCTGGACAGCAGGGCCTAAAGAGCGGTGCTGAAACGAGTTGAACACAGCTGAGGGACATGGCTTAGTGAGAAATGCTGGTAATTCAATGTACGCCAAGTTGTAAGCGACGCAAGCCAGAGCCCCCCCCGTAAGCATTAAATGTTTACATGCAAAGCGTTGCTTGATGCTGGTGTGTTACAGCATCTCTGTAGGGTCAGACAGCACGGTGTCCCAAAGTGAGCTTTGAGTTTTCAGGATTAAGATTATGGCTGCATTTAAGGGGTACTTTTTAAGAAAGAGATTCAGGTTAGGGTTATTTAACAGTGAATTTCCAGGATTCTTTTTGGTATTGCTTTGAAGGTTAGAGACGTTTTTAGTACGTGGCTGAGGGGTAGGGTTGGAGTTATTTTGGAAGGTTTGTACAGTTGTCCTTAGAGCTGTTAGGGTTACGATTAGCATTATTTTTGGGGTTTGGGGCTCATTAGATTTGGGGCGAAGGTTTTAGAGTTAGGTTCATCAGGGTTAGGTTTGGGGTCAAGGCCAGGCCTCTGGCCCCAGCACTCAGACCCCAAGGGAATCGCCGCCCATTCGATGAGCCCCACAAACGCAGTCGGCTTCTACACCTCAGCGCCCCAGAGTGAGATCCAAGGCATGAAGTGACACAATACAACACAGCCAGATAACTCTCCTGTAGAATGGAAGTATTTTCCTCATTAATATTGAATCCTGAAGTGCAGCACTTGAGACATGTTGAAGAAGGCGAAGAGGAAGGCAGGACAAAGTAAGGAGAACCCAGGGAAAGCAAGGGCAGCGCGAGGGAAGACCGACACAGAGCCAGCAGGACCTCAAAGAGCAGCAAGGATCTCTGGGAGCAACAGAGCACGCCGCACTGCGCCATGAGTGGATGTTTGTGTGCATACATAGCCTTTACCTTCCGGATCAATGCAACGACAGCAGAGCTGGGCTCCTCGGCACTCCAGGAAACGCATCTTTTCGTTCCTTGCTGTTCTCATGAAGAGCCATGAACCATCCCTGCCGTTCTCGTAACGCCCAGGAGCGACGCGTTGCTCCGCCGCCACCTGTGGAACGCAACGCGGGGTTGAAGGGACGGCCCAGGACGCGCCGGGCAGCGCCTGTTCTGCGCTACCGGAATCCTTGGGGCCGTTACGACGGCGAGCAGCGTTCCGTCAGCAGCGAGGTTGGCGTTACCTCAGGACTGAGGTCACTGCCTGCGTTACTGTTACGACGACGTCTCTGAATCATTTTCAGGGGATTTTTAGGGTGAGGCCTATTAGAATTATTTTAGGCTCATTAGGGCTATGATTGATGTTACTTTTAAGGTTAAGATTACAGTTACTGTTACTATTTTTTTATTATAATTAGTGTTAAGGTTACTTTTACTAAGAAATTTTAGCATGATTTTTATTGCTACATTTGGAGTTACAGATGATTCAGTGTCAGGTTAAGGGTTAGGATTAGAGCTCTGTTGGGGGTTAACACTGTTACCTCCGCAGCTCCCGGCAGGGTTGGAGTCTCAGTCAAATGTTTCGGGTACGTTTGGACCTGGCGGCTCACGAGCACTGACAAGCAAACCGTGCACTCAGAGCAGCGCAGAGGATTACGAGTTCTGCTCAACAACCACACCCTCACACACACAGGCATGCATTTTTGATAACCCCCATAAGAGGGAAGCAGAACCTCCCTAAACAAGTGCACTGTTACTCTCCGACCCTTGAGAGGTGGCAAACAACCAAAACAAGAGGGAAGGAACATGGTGGCGGTGGATGCGACAGGCAGTGCCAGCAGGGCGGCCCCCGCTGCGAGGGGCACTCGGCCTCTCCCCCGCTTTGATTCTGCGCGGGCTCTGCAGGGTTGGTTCCATCGCACGCTGTACCCACGTGGCCAGCGCACAATACAAGTGGAACGGCTGCTTGCAAAACAAGTCTGTGCAAGATCGAGATAAACTACCAAGGTCAGCTCTCTCTACAGAGCAAGATCCTTGCGGCTACAGCCACAAAAATCAGTTCTCTTAGAACTGCTAGAATACTTCATTCCACCCCAGAATTACTGTTCAGTC
>NW_018364619.1:7596-11749 GCF_002078875.1 Numida meleagris | reverse complement strand
TGTCCCCTCTGTGTCCCCATGTCCCACCATGTCCCCGTGACCTCACCATGGTGTCAGCGCACAGCACGGCGTGGCCCACGTGGCACAGCAGAGTCCCTGTTACTACCCCTGCTGTCACTGGCACTGTCCCTGCAACTCCTGGCAGCTGATGGGCACCGGATACGTGCCCTTGGAGAGACGTGGAGACATTGGGGAACACTGGGGACCTTGTGGGGACATTAAGGGAAGGGGGGACTGGGGGACACTGGGACATGGGGACATGGAGAGGGACATTGTGAGGACGCTGGGGAATGTGGGGATGCTGGGGACATGGTGGGGACATTGCGGATGTTGGGGGACATTGGGGACGTTGGGAGATGTGGGGACGTTGGGGACATTGGGGGGACTTAGGGGGGACTTTGAGGGGTGTGGGGACATCGGGACATTGGGGACATTGTGGGGACATCGAGGGGACTGAGGGACACTGGGTCATGAGGACAGACATAGGGGACATTGTGGGGACATGGGGACAGGTGCCCTCACCGAGGTGGCCCTGGCCCTGTGGAACGCTGTCCTCGGGGGGTGACGGACGGTGACGGTGGCCCTGTGCATGTCCTCGCCGTGGCTGCGCAGCGTGAGCACCGTGGTCACGCTGGTCACTTGGCTGCCCAGCAGCAGCATGGCACCGGGTGTCACCGTCACCGCCAGGTCGGGTTGGCACCGCTCATCCACCCCGCAGCGCTGCTCCAACGGCACCTGCGGCGGCACCGGCACCTCCTGGCACCGCCTGGCACCTCCCCGCGTCACCTCCTCTCACCTCTGGCTCTGACCCCACGTGTCAACCCCATGTCCCCCCATGTCCCCATATGTCCCTGTGTCCCCACATGTTCCTGTGTCCATGCATGTTCCCATGTCCCCCTGTGTCCCCATATGTCCCCTCATATCCCCATGTCCCCCCATGTCCCCTGCCCCACCTTGCTGTCACCGTGGAGTTGAGGACGGGGACGGGGATGTCTGTGGGGTGTGTGGGGTCCAGGGAGAAGTTGATGGCCACGTGGAGCAGGGTGACAGAGTCCTCAGGGCACGGCTGTGACGGTGGGGCAGGGGTAGCGCCCCACAAGTGGGGATCAGTGCCCCCCAAAATGGGGTTTGTGCCCCACACGTGAGGTTGTACGGGCAGTGCGTTCCGGAGAAGATTTTTCTCCAAATCTGCTGTGACGTCAGAAATCCCACGTCGCGCCGCAGCAGAAATGGGCACAGCGGTGCGTCAGCGAGCCTGGATCTGAGGAGCGCAGGGGCTGTGCAAAGTACGCACAATGCAGCCTCCTTGTTTCTTTGGGGTTTGGGATTGATACTTGAGCCAGAAGGCCACACGCTGCCATACAGGCAGGTGCCAGCTTCGCCCATTGAAGACACCAAATCCTAAAATATTTTCACGATGGTCTTTAATTGCGAAGTGAGTAGATGATACGTGTTCCTCACCGGGGAGCCTTGAGCTGACCCCGGCAGTTCGGCAATCAGCGCTCGTTCCATTCACACCGGTAATCTCAACCCTTTGCTGTCCGGGCTGCGCACCCAGATCTCAGCTTCTTGCTGTGTTAGTACTGAAATCTGTGCTCCTCTATCTATTAGAAATGTCACCAACTGACTTTGAGGGCAGGCTGGAATCAGAACACGTGGGCCGTCGTCGCTCATCCATTGATAACTCCCCTTGCCGGACAGGCAGACCCAGTTGCCTGCCAGCCATTACTCTTTTTCTTTTTTTTGCTTCAGTCCTGTATGGGAACTGTCAGGTCCCAGCCTGAGCCGGTGATTGCACACCTGGTGAGGGGTGCGGCCAGCCCTGCCAGCACAGGTGGAGCCGTTCAGCTGGGGATTGGAGGGGTGGAGCCCGGCTGCATCCTTCCCTGGGCTCATTTAAGGGCTGGTGGCTGAAGGGGCAGCATCTCTGCCTGGAGCCTGCTTCCTTGGGAGTGCAGGGTGAGCTCTTGTCCTTGGGAAGGGGTAAGCAATTCCTTCTTTACTTTGGGTTTTGATTTCCCCCTTTCTTGGTGGATACTGAACTGGATTGGAACAGTTATATTTGCTGTGCATCTCCTTACAAGGGCCTTTGATTCTTCTTTAAGAGAGCTGCAGGGTTTATTTCCCTTTCTTTGACTCAGTGATGGAGGGACTGACATACGTTTTTCTCTTTCACTACAGCCTCATCTCTGGAATGCTTCAATTAACCCCAAGATAATGCTGGTCAGCTGACTGAGCATCCTACTTCTGGGAATGCCTCAAGCTGATGCCCTTTTCCATTAAGGTGTTCTGTGTTCTCAAGATCCTGTTTGTGTGTTTTCTTTTAACCTCATTTCTTCCTGCTGGAGCCTCTGTTCTGTCTCTCATGGTTCTCACCTTACAATCTCCACTCCGGGGCTCTGAACTCAGTTTCTCTGTTCCCACGTTGTCCCAGCCAATTTCATGACTGCAGTGAACAGTGCTGTGCATTAATTCCACCCGTGTAGAGAGTTGTTTATGGGCGTTCTGTGCATCATGATGATGTACTAAATTCTGTTCTGTGTCTCTCTTGATCTCATCCCGTTTCATAGCTCAATGGGGTTGAAGGATTGCCGAGGCTCCTCTAATGAGTGGCTTAAGCACTGCAAGATCTACCGGAGCAGGTAACTGAACATCACAATCCCCTCGTTTGTGTGTTGCTTGTATGCAGGCAGCTGTAGCGATGGCTGTGGGAGGCTCACGTGGAGGTGGAATGGGGTCACAAGGGGCTCACCTTGCTCCATGGGGTCTATTCTCCCAGCCTGATAAGCTATGTGGCCGGTGATAGTACCCGGCCAACACACCTCGCCCTAAGCTAAAGAAAACTCCTGGGCTCCAGTAGCCATTGGCTTCATTCTCACTCAGCACAATACAGACTCCACCACTGGAGCATGCTGACCACAGAGGTTCTGTTCCTGTGCTGCTTGATTCTCTCCCATATCTCCCTTACAAAATTGTCAATGCAACGGATCACAGGGTGTAGTCCTCAGAGCACATAGTGGTTGACCACCCCGGGGTCCTATGGTTCTTTCTGTTTTAACAGCAGATCTGGCTTGTTTTTTACAGAGAAGAAGGGATCGTCCTCTTCTGGACTGCTGTAGTTGGGATCACCCCAGGTATCTCCATCCCAGTTTTCAGGGGATGCTATTAGCTTCCTGATCTGTACAATACCCAAACCCCCACTCCTCTTCTTCCCATCCCCTGACCCCCATTAAATAGCTAGCTCTGCAGCTGTGGGACCCGATGGCATGACAGAGAGAGGCCCCTGGCCTGCTGAGTACTGGGACTGGCACAGAGAGGCTCTGTGACCGATGTGGATCATCCCAACCGGAGTACTCGGTGAGTTCCCCAGAGCCGCTGAGCACACAGACTTCCCTGCCTGCCCCAACCGTGCCTGGATCTCCAAACTCCTTGGCATCGCTGCATCTCACAGTCCCAGGCGTCTCGCTGTGGTGCTGCTGGTAAGAGCAATGTGCGTGGGGCAGAGCCTTCATTATTGCATTGTGTTCCACAGGTGGCAGTGGAGAATTGCGGTGCTCCTGGGCGGTGCAAGAACTGCAGGGAGATCTGTGGCTCTTCATGAAGTCAGCAAGAAATGGGAAGCTCCATTTCCTGGAATGCCCTGGAACCTGACTTTGCTGACTGGTAACTGGCTGCCCATATAGGTAAGGGCAATGTACCCCTACCAATGTTTACTCATAACATAGCATGGCTCAACGTAGTGCTCCCAGAGCTAGTTACTGTGCTTAAAGGTTCCCTACCGGTTGCTTGTCCTCTTCCTCCTGCTTTCTCCTTGCCTCTGGCCTGTCTAATTAAATCCAGACAATTAACCATGAGAAGTACAGTGTATGCATCGAGACATTGCACTCGCAGACCCCACACCTACACTGTAGCACTGCCACCCCCATCCCTCTCCCTCCCATCTTCAGGGCACCGCTTTCAAGTTAGCTCTGCAGCTCTGGAACTCGATGGCTCGAAGAAGGAAGGCCCTCAGACCCAACTTAGTTTACTGGCTGCCCCAATAGGTAAGGGCAATGTACACCCACCATTGCTTACCTATTATATAGCATGGCTCAACCTAGTGTTCCCAGAGCTCGTTACTGTGCTTCAGGGTGCCCTACAGGCTGCCTGTCCT
>NW_018364619.1:0-961 GCF_002078875.1 Numida meleagris | reverse complement strand
TGTTCTCTTTGCCTTTGCCTTGGTGTTCCCTTGGGTTTTCTGCTTACCTTTTCTTCACTGGGATTGGCTGAGAGGCAGAGTTCCTGTTAGTCTTGACCTCAACCCTAAGCTTAGTGAGAGCTCTGGAGATAATATTAATCCACAATGTAGCCTTAAACCTAACCCTTAACCTGATGTTAACAAGTCTCTAATGCTCAGTGTAGCATTAAAAACAGTGCCTGTACTTTTCCAAGTGACCTTAACCCAATTGTAATTAAAAAAACTGTTCAACTAACCGTAACCTTAATCCCATAGCTAGCATTAATTATAACCCTAACCCTACTAAAAATCAGTGTTATGCGCTTATCCTAAAAATCCACTAAAACTAATTGAGAAAAAGACCGTAAAAGTAACGTTAACAGTTAAAACTTCTATCTTAAAGATAACCCTATGCACAGCACTATGTAACGCTAATTGTAATTTTCCTCTTAATTAATGTTTAAAGCTGATTTAAAAATAAACAAACCCAATCATGATGGTAATAGCCCAAACCTCTAATGCTGATTGCACTGGCACTCACTCTGAGTAACATGCTCTGAGACCCTGCATATCCAGACCCTGCACATACTGTGTAGCGCTGCTGCCCCCTCCCCTTTCTCTCTCTCCTGTTTCCTTGGCACCGTTTCCAAGCTAGGTCTGCGGCTGTGGGACTTGACAGCTGGGAGAAGGTAGGCCTTCGGACCGCTGCAGGTCGGGACCGGCATGGAGTGGCTCTGTGATGGGTGCAGTGGAGCACGTGGATCGTGCCGGCAGGTGCACTTGGTGAGTTTTCCAGCGCTGCTGAGCACTCAGACTTCCCCGCCTGCCCCAATTGTGCCCCAATTGTGCCCCAATGACCAAACTCCTTTGCATCGTTCTGTCTCACAGCCCTAGGCGTCTCTCTGCGGTGCTGCTGGTAAGAGTAATGAGCGCAGGGTGCAGC
>NW_018364618.1:87203-89237 GCF_002078875.1 Numida meleagris | reverse complement strand
GATATTCTCGGATTCTCTGACAGTGGGTATGAGCATAGAGATGTTGGAGTCCCTGTGCTGTCGCAGTGGCTTGGAGCACTGTGATGTCAGAGGTCCTGTGCTGACACATGGGGAAGGAGCACAGTGACAGCAGATTCACTGCTCTGTCACAGTGGGCAGTGGTGCAGTGATGATGCATCAGTATATGTCTTTCATTTGACATCATACAAGCCTCCATCCCACTGCCCTAGGAAGAGCCCCGAGCCAGCATGAGGGACAGGATCTCCCTTACAAGGGCCTGGGGATCAGGGCTTCGCCTTTCTGCTTCATAAGACAAAGGAGGGTTTTCTCAGCACGGTGGTGTTTCACCAGCATAGTGCCTTTGTCTACCTGTAATCAGGGATTGCAATCATCTGCTCGGAGAAGTCCCTGGGGAAGCTGTGTTGGTAATGGCCCTCAGTGGGGCCCATTAGTACTCCAAGAAACTTCCCTCTTACTTCTGACTTGATCTTCTTGAGCACTTTGTGCCATGTTCTCACAGTAATGGAGGCTGATGGACTCAGCAGCAATTGCCCCCTGGGGCCCATTTCAATCTGAAGAGCCCTCATGTGCCTTGTGCCTTCCTGTCATCTTCTTCAAGTGTTCAGAACTTGAACAGCTCACTGGAGAGGTACCTGGAGAGAGCTTAAAGATGAAGAGGCCAACAGTGGTTTATTCATTCTATTTATTTATGGTTTGGTTTAAACCTGAAGTTAAAGCAGCACTTGGCAACTGGTATTGATCCAGGATGTCCCCTAATGAGTTCTGCTCTGTCACTGTGTGGACAATCATCCTCCTCAACTTCCCCACCCCATTTCTACTCCCATCGGCCCCATGGGACTTGCATCACTTCTCCTGACAACACTCCTCCTCTGGAGTCACCTGCTCAGTGTTAAACCTCCTTTTCACCAACTCCCCCTTGCTTTCCTCACAGAACCAGCTGCACATGGGCAATGAAAGATTTCTCTTTTTTGCCAACAAACAGAAGGAAACGTGATGCAACTGAATGAACAGTAAAACACAGCGAACAACTGCATGCCATGTCCAAGCTGCATCTCATGAGGTTTGTCTTTCACAGGAAGAGCTGCACAAGAAATGAGTTAGGCAGAGATAGGAAGGGATAGATATAAACACAGTTCAGGAGGTGACAAAAGAGCTCATGAGACTGTGGAGAGATGGAGCAAGATCCATTCACCCTGAAGCTCATAAAGCAACCAGACATTTGGGAGGTATCTGAGTGAGCAAGGAGCAAGGAATGAAGGAAACCTGGAGAGCAGTGGGAAGAGCATGTGTCCAGATGGCCTGCTGGAAACATGTCCTTAACCATGGTCATTTATTTAGGAGAGCTGGAGACACCAGGAGGATGAGGGAAATCAAATGCGCAGCAGGGCAGAGCAGCGGTGGACACTGGGCATTAGTCACAGGGCACTGGCTTTGGCAGCACTGTGTGTGTCCCTGTACCTGAAGGCATTCATGTCCTCCAAAAACAGTTCTAGAAAACATTGTCATTTTAGAGAAAAAAAAATTAAAAAGGACGCATACCATATTTGTTGTCTTATTATTTTTTGCTTGTTTTCTATTCATATTGCTGTCCTATGTGCAGATCTTCAGGGCCATGATGAGGATGCCTTCAGAGCAGGGACGGCACAAAGCCTTTTCCACGTGCCTCCCTCACCTGGCCGTGGTCTCCCTGTTTCTCAGCACTGCCATTTTTGCCTACCTGAAGCCACCCTCCATCTCCTTCCCACCCCTGGACCTGGTGGTGGCAGTGTTATACACAGTGGTACCTCCAGTAATCAACCCCCTCATCCACAGCATGAGGAACCAGCAGCTCAGGGATGCCCTCAGGAAACTCTTGCAAGACACGTTCCTTCAGCATCAGTAAAATGCTCTTCATGGGACGATCAAAAATTCAGGAAAAGCTTGGATTGCCTTTCTTTCATCTCTTTCCCTCTCCCTCCCAATCTCTCAATCATATGATGGTTTTAATTCCAATTAAGTAACACTATTCATCAC
>NW_018364618.1:83431-86061 GCF_002078875.1 Numida meleagris | reverse complement strand
GACAGTTACACAGTCCCAGGGCAACCTCTGAGGCATGAACGTCCAACTTTCTGGCTTGCCTGGGCTACAGTTAGTGAGTGGAAATTGTCTTGGGCCGCGTGTATGTAGGTTGCTCCAGAAGTAATGCCTCCTATTTATTTCCATGGAAACGACAACAGCTGGAATGAGCACAGTAATGTAGAAGAAATCCTCAGCTTCGGAACACTATCTTTCAAGTCAGTCACTGCCATTAGCCATGCATTTTGGTCAGGGATGAACACGGTATAGGGTGGCTTAGCAATAGGGATCAGTATTTTTGCTGAAGGACCAATATGATACTTTAGTACAAGGAATCAATGTGTGTAAGGTCTACAACTTTCCAGTTGAGCTTTGCTTGGTGTGTGAGCAGCCTTATTCTCAAAGATCCTGCTTCACGGAAGCGCTCAAGTCACAATAGGACTACTTTTATCTCCGCATGCACCAGGGACAAGGACTTTTTCTTGGGTTTCACATTCATTGCTTTGAGCTATGGTCTACCAAGAGAGAAAGTTGCTCATTGTGCCATAAGCAGCAGTGGAAACTTGCTAACGTTGGGAAAAGCGGTGAATTTCAGCCAAAATTCACTGTGATTAAGCAGAAGGAGAAAGAAAGGGAAGGAAGCAAGTCATTGCACCACTACCTTTGATGCAACTGTGCATGCCCAGAGATACATTAGCGTATGTTAATGAGATTTTGGAAAAGAATGATTAGGTATGCAAGTGTATTGCATATGTCTAGGTTTTGCCAGTTGATGGGCTCAGCAGGAAGGACACAGACACCAGCAAAAGGGAGAGGCTTATTTTACTGTCCACTTCAAAGTAACTCAAAAATAAAGCAGTGCCTACAGTCAAAAGATGTGTTGAACAGTAAAGAAGGAAGGTAATACATCTCTTCATTACTACACGAGGTTAGCAATAGTGATCAAGAAAGAGACATCACCAATTGCCCTCATACTTTACCATCATCCAGATCTGCAGTGGATGAGGAGCCCCACTTGCAGCGAGGATCTGAAGAACCTGTCTGGCAATTGGAAGTCCTACGGCAATGCGCCCAGCCTGTAGCTGAGGTCTCCAAAGTCGCTGCAAGCAGATCCAGCCTTTTGTCTCACTCCAATTATTGGAGGAGATGGTTCTATATATATATGTACACGCAGAGGAAGATGAAGGCACCAAACCAAGCCAGTGTTGTCCAAATGATTTATTACAAGGTCTAAGCAACTAAGGGGGATGGGGGAGATGGGGAAGCTGGCGATAGTAAAGAGAGAAATTCTAGCAAACGGTTTACAGAGTGGGGATAGTCAGCACCAGGGATCCAGTGACGTCTCGTTGGTCCATAGGAGGCAGCAAGTTGCTCAGTGACAGCTCGTTGACCTGCACGGCTGCAGTTCAGAGGAGGGGGTACCCGTTCTTCCTTAGAACTCTTTGGGTTTCTATCCTCTCCATAGCATCCTTTTGTTACCAGGGGCAGCAGCTGGTTGTCAGGGTACCCTCATTTTGTTCCTCGGGAGAAACAGCACGTCCGTCCTCTTACCGCTGTGCTCATGGTAATTCACCATTGACTCCAAAAGCCACCAAGCAGCCATTCTACAGGTAGTGGAGAAAGAAAGGAAGCAAGAGAGAGGAAACTGGAAGCAGAATTTCTTCAGATACATCCAGAATAAGCAAGGGAATTGGAGGGATTGGGTCTGCCCTACAACCAAGGTCAGGTGCCTGAACATGGCCAGAGTTGATATTTCTCTGCTCTCGCTCACATGCACTATTCCCTGCTGGGCTCATGATCTTCAAGTGAACGCCCACTGGGACATATATTCTTTACACCAAGTGCTGCCTGCTCTCTACACCATGACTCCATTCGATGAAACCACGCATTCACTGTCAGGGAAAGGTGCATGCAGTTGGGAGCACTTGCAGTCTCTGTGTCCGGGGTGGATGTGCAGGTAGGTAATGGGGCTGGAAGGGCTTGTGAAGCTTCTCACAAGCTCAGGGCACTGCTACAATGTGTCTCCTGTGTGGATGTGCTTGTGGGAGTAGAGGGAAGAACTGCTTTTGAAGCCCTTCCCACACTCAGGGCACTTGTAGGGTCTCTCTCCTGTGTGGATGCGCTGGTGGATGATGAGATGGGTACTTGTTTTGAAGCTCTTCGCACACTCAGGGCACTTGTAGGGTCTCTCTCCTGTGTGGACGCGCTGGTGGACAGTGAGTTCAGCTCTGCATTTGAAGCTCTTCCCACACTCAGGGCACTTGTAGGGTCTCTCTCCTGTGTGGATGCGCTGGTGGACAGTGAGTTTACTACTGCATTTGAAGCTCTTCCCACACTCAGGGCACTTGTAGGGTCTCTCTCCTGTGTGGATGCGCTGGTGGACAGTGAGGTCACTACTGGTTTTAAAGCCCTTCCCACACTCAGGGCACTTGTAGGGTCTTTCTCCTGTGTGGATGCGCTGGTGGCAGATGAGATGGGAACTCATTTTGAAGCTCATCCCACACTCAGGGCACTTGTAGGGTCTCTCTCCTGTGTGGATCCGCTGGTGGCGGATGAGGTGGGAACGTCTGCTGAAGCCCTTCCCACACTCCGGGCACTTGTAGGGTCTCTCTCCTGTGTGGATGCGCTGGTGG
>NW_018364618.1:73858-75520 GCF_002078875.1 Numida meleagris | reverse complement strand
CCTGTGTGGATCCGCTGGTGGCGGATGAGGTGGGAACGTCTGCTGAAGCCCTTCCCACACTCCGGGCACTTGTAGGGTCTCTCTCCTGTGTGGATGCGCTGGTGGATGATGAGATGGGAACGTCTGCTGAAGCTCTTTCCACACTCAGAGCACTTGTAGGGTCTCTCTTCTGTGTGGATGCGCTGGTGGCTGATGAGATGGGCACTGCTTTTGAAGCTCTTCGCACACTCAGGGCACTTGTAGGGTCTTTCTCCTGTGTGGATGCGCTGGTGGATGATGAGATGGGCACTTGTTCTGAAGCTCTTCTCACACTCTGGGCACTTGTAGGGTCTCTCTCCTGTGTGGATGCGCTGGTGGATGATGAGGTAGGAAGGTCTCCTGAAGCCCTTCCCACACTCAGGGCACTTGTAGGGACTCTCTCCTGTGTGGATGCGCTGATGGACAATGAGATCAGAACTCCTTCTGAAGCTCTTTGCACAATCACAACACTTGCATAGTCTCTCCCCAGGCTGAATACTTTCATGGTTAACACGGCTGGAATTCCTCTTAAAGCTTTTCCCAGACTCATCACACCGATTCTGCCTTTTCTTCTGGCACTCTTCCTTGCTCCTTACGTCTTCCAGCAGCTCCTGACCTGTGCTGCAGCCCAGCACGTTCCTCACTCTCTTTCCTGGATGGTTTCCAAGTGCCTTCTTCAAGTGCTTTCCTTGCTCCAGGCCCCCACGGACATCCCTTCGCATTTCTTCCACAGAGCCACTACCCCAATGCCTTTCAGCCACACCACCTTTCTGCAGATCCTCCTTTCTATTTGTGATCCCACCTCCTACTGGATGACACAGGACATTCAGAAATAGCACACCGTGCCACACATGTAGCCCAGCCACAGATGACTTGTGCCGGCTCCGACCTCCTCCTTCCCTCCACCACCTCACCTGGGCAAAAGCCTTCTGCCACGACCTCTGGGCTCTGCACAGCTGGGATCCAGGGCTCTTCCCCTCCTTCCAGCTGGGAGATCACCACGGGTTTGGGGGCTGGAAGTGGAGCTTCAAGGACAGAAACAGTGGAGATGAGAGCATTGCCATCATTCTGGCACAGCTGCTGCTCCAGCCACTCAACTATGTGTCCCTTCCCACTTGTGAACCCACAGTTAGGGCCTGAATGACACTGGAGGGACACACACAGCCTGCCTTTCAAGCCCAGCACCCCTTCTACATCTCTGAAAAAGATGCTCAAGCATTTTATTTCAGATTCCTTTTATGAAGCGATGCTTACTGTTTTACCAACTTGCTCAGTGTCCAAGGCTTCAAACGTGATGATGGGAATTGAACAGAAAAGCATCTCTTGCGACAGGAGTAACCAGGGAGTCATCTGGGTGCTGGAGCTGGTGGCACCATGCAGTGCAGCAGCACAAGGGCTGTTTGCAGGGAGCTGATCCTCCCCCTCCTGGCTGATGCCTGCTTGACAGCAACGACTCTGCGGCTTTCACCGGAGTGAGGAGCACTGCAACTCTTTCTGAAACTCATCCTTATCTTTGCCTTTGTGCTGTTGTTGTGTTAGTCAGTAAGTCACTGCACTGGGATGAGTGTACATTCTCCTTGCAGAGGCTCACTCTGCACAGCCAAAGGTGCCCTAACGAGGAGGAAAGGCAGCAAAGCTCTCACC
>NW_018364618.1:70858-72739 GCF_002078875.1 Numida meleagris | reverse complement strand
CAGCCCCATCTCCCTCCTGCTCGTGGCTCAGCCGCAGCCGGAAGCGGAAGCGCGGAGCCACGTGACGCGGGGCGGAGCCAATGGCGAGCGGGGGCGCGCGGAGAGGGGCGATGCGTCACGTGATGGGGAGGGGGCTCGGCAGACGAGATGCAAATGAGGAGGGCGGAGCGCGGGCCGAGGGGCACGTGATGGTGGGGGGCGGGGTTATGCTAATGTGGAGCCGGAAAGCAGCGCCTATAGGGAGAGCGCTGAGCCCCATATAGGGACCGCCAAAAAACCCATAGGGGACCCCCAGCCCCATAGGGGACCACAAAACCCCATAGGAGTCCCCAAAACACCATAGGGGCCCCTCAGCTCCATAGAGGACCCCAAAACCGCACAGGGGACCCCCTGCCCCATAGGGGGCCCAAAAACCTCATAGGGGCCCCCCAGCCCCACAGGGGACCCCAAGACCCCATAGGAGTTGCCAAAACCCCATAGGGGACCCCAGCCCCATAGGGGACCCCAAAACCCCATAGGGGACCCCAGCCCAATAGGGGACCCCCAGCCCCTTAGGGATCCCTCAGCTCCATAAGGGACCCCAAAACCCAAAAGGGGACTCCAGCCCCATAGGGGACCCCAAAACCCCATAGGGGACCCCAGCCCAATAGGGGAACCCCAGCCCCATAGGGATCCCTCAGCCCCACAGGGGACCCCACAACCCGATAGGGGCCCCCCAGCCTCATAGGGGGCACCAGCACCATAGGGTACCCCAAAACCCCATACGAGTCCCCAAAACCCCTTAGGGGCCCCCAAAAACCCATAGGAGTCCCCAAAACCCCCTAGGGATCCCTCAGCCCCAGAGGGGACCCCAAAACCCGACAGGGCCCCGCCAGTCTCATAGGGGAATCAAGCCCCATAGGGGACACCAGCCCCATAGGGGACCCCAAAACCCCATTCGAGTCCCCAAAACCCCACAGGGATCCCCCAGCCCCATAGGGGACCCCTAAAACTCATAGGGGACCCCAAAACCCCATAGGAGTCCCCAGCCCCATAGGGGACCCCAAAACCCCACAGCAAATTCTTATGCTAGATTACTCCATTTCGGGAAAGGGAAGAGTTGAAATAACTTACGCTCTCCACTTTCTGCCTTAACTCGTGCCTTTTCCATTCTTCATAGTTATTCCCAGAGGTTTTACATAGCCATAATACACACCTCATTGCAACGTACATAAAAAAGAGCGGGATGATTACAATAATACAAGCCACAAAGAGTTGCTTTAGCCATGCAAAATTTGGTAACCAACTGGTGAATTTGTCCCACAGCTCTGTCCCCTCATTCTTGTGTCGAATTTACATGAGCGCACCTACTGCGACACACTGTCCAATGAGTACTTGGAATCCCATCCCTGGGGAATTCCATTCCTCCATTCCTGAATAGAGCCGTACATATCCGGCAGTCAGAGAGGTTTAGCCTTTGTGCCGTGTTCTGAGCGATATGAATTATCGAGCCAGGCTAAAGCAAATCCTACACACATACTATATACAAAAGACAAGTTATACATTTTGCTTCTGAAGTTTCAGCTTAAGAGGCCCTTTCTCTTTGACGATCCACTGCGGCTGAGCCGTCCTCTTCCAGGATCTCAAATGGGCTCAGCCCTTCTTTTACCCGAGGTGTTCTAATCCTCAAGAGGGCGAATGGTGAAGCTTGGGGCCAGGTAATTCCAGCTCCCTGCCCCAATTTAACAATCTGTCATTTGATCAGATGATTCATTTTCTCCACTTGGCCGCTCGATGCCAACCAGTTCCCAATAGGGCACTCGCTGTACCACTCTAGCAACAAAGTGAGGTCCTCTGTCTGAGGACAACGCTGCCGGCACCCCAAACCTCGGAATGATTTCA